>NC_039515.1:13598089-13770424 GCF_003672135.1 Ooceraea biroi | reverse complement strand
ACCCACTGTGCACTGTGTAAATCTACAAAAGATTCATCGAGTCGTGGCAAACGATAGTACCGTTTACTTCTGATTTCATCGATAGGATGAAATCAGAAACGTCTGCTTAACTCCGATCTGTGCGTTACGATTGCAGGTGATGCGAGGGAATCTTTGCTCCGGGCTGCTGTTGACCCTGGTTCGGTATTCGTCGGCCTGTGCGAATCCTCTGCGCCCGGCGGCGCGACATCCAGCGCTCAGCAGCAGCAGCACAGCACGCAGCAGACAGCAACATCCGGTCTGCAACCCGGCCTGAGATTCTGGTCTGCCGATCGCGCGCTGCGGCGTGCACTCCGATGCGCCCGGATTCACCCTGAGCCCGTGCGCTGTGCACAAGGACGCGATTTGCGGCCCGTTCTCGGGCTCGAGCTCGACTGTCCTTCTGTCGTCGACGAGAAAAGAGGTCCCGCCGGAGTGGCGATGGCAGCCAACGTCGCCTCGAGGAAACCGTTACGTCGAAGATGTTCTGGCGGTTTCCCGGAAACAGAACGAAAGAGCGACCCGTTGAGGAAGCGCAATCTCGTCGACCTCGATCGAGAAAAAATGAAAGTTCGATCGACGAAGAGCCGGTCTCGCCTCGCCCGGAATCAAAAGTAACTCAGAATAGTACTAGGTACATTAAGTATGAAACTTTACAAATAGAAACATAAACTTTTGCAGTTTTGGACCATGGACATGATTTATTTCAATCGAAGTATGCGCCCATGTTATCTACAACTTCTGCCATTTTAAGTGGTAGTTGGTCCTATGCCTCTACTATAGAAGCCAGGAGTACGGGAATCGATGAAGTCGCGGAAGGCTGTTTCGAACTGCCTGTTGAGAATTGAAGAATTTTCCACCAACAAGTTTGTCAAATTCACCGGAAAAGTGATAGTTACGGTAGGTGATAGATCTGGTGAATATGGTGGATGACGGAGAGTTTCCAATTCCAACTCCGTAGCTTTCCACGAGTCAGTCGTGCAGTGTGCGGTCCGAGCATTATCATGCAACACGGATCGCATTGACCGATTGACCAAATTCGGTTGTTTAATAGCAATTGTTGCATCATTTCGTCCAGTTGCTTGCAATTACTTCAGCCGTTATATGGTTACAGATTTCATAAAGTTGTAAGTAGATAACACTTGACCTGGACCACCAAACAGTCACTATAAGCTTCTTCTGTGTACATGTTGGGTTTCGCGTGATGTCTCGGTGGTTCATCAGCGTTCAACCACTGAAGATGTGAGCGTTTACGATTTGTCGTGAGTATCCACTTTCATCAACGGTCACAATTCGATTAAAAAAAGATTCATTTTTGTGACGGGAAAGCAAAGAAAGTTGAAGCTCTAGACGTTGCGCCTGCTGCGCATCGGTCAATTCGTGCGGGGACCCATTTGTCCAACTTCTTTATTACCAATTGCAGCTAAATGAACCAATGGTGGGTATGGAAACATTGAATATCGATGCAATTCACGTGTACTTTGGATGGATCCGGACTCTACTACGGCTCTCAAGTGATCATTATCCACCTTCGTCTTGTGTCTTCCACGTTGGCTCATTAGCGAGGCTCGAAATCTCCATCTCTGAAGTTTTTGACCAATTGCCACCGTTGCTTATAGTGTGAACCTTCACCATAATACAGCGTTGATATTACGAGCTGTCTCGACTGTGGTTCCGCGGACTCATATTCATAAATCCACAAAGTTTTTGGACTTTTCCATAGTTCTATAAAAAAGAATCCACAATAAAACTAATGAAAATATTTTGAAGAACAAATATAACATTTGAAGCGAACCATACATCTATCACACTAACCTAACCTGATACTGACGCTGCGCCAAATTTGAGTAACAAATGTTGAAAGATGGCGCTTTTACATTTGTAAAGTTTCATACTAATGCCCAATACTTTGATCAGTTTAAATTTCAAGTTTCTTCTTGTTTGATATTCTTATCCTAGTGATGATTTCTTGATATAAATTCTTTAGAAATATTGATTATGATGCATACTAGAATAGATTGATTATTTTGATACATTGCTGAATTGTACGAAGCAATGTGAATTAAACATATAAAACTGTAATTGGCAAACTTTAAAATTACTATGGTGATTGGGTTGCCTGTATGTAAATTAAGCGTAGAAACAATCAGACGTGCCGTCGGCGAAGCTGGCAACGCTTGTCGGCTTTCTATTTGGCTTTATTGGGCAATTTTTTCTTCTTCCCACCGGCCAGAAAGCATGCAAAAGCGGACAAATTCAAGATTTCTTTAGACTTTTCTGAAAATTCGAGGTACTTGAGGTTTTGAGGTTGCTGATAACGAATCTGACATGGAAAATTCAATATTCAAATTAGTGGATCCAATATGGCGGTCAATATCTATTAATTTTGATCGGATTTGTATGGAACTTGATATTTAATGGTTTTCAAGGTTGCTGATAACGAATCTGACATCAAAAATTCCTACTCCCTACTCGGAGCGTACAAGCGCCGCGAGAGACAGTGCCGGCACGGTAGAGCGGCCTATCAGCAGATGGGGCACCGTTGCGTAGGACAAAATATTTTCTATTTGTTACATTTAGAACAATGAGAAATAAACTAGTGAGATAAATTGTCGAACTTAAAACTTTGGTGTCTATCCGTCAAACTAGCTTTATATCGTGAAAAAATGCATTCTATATATTAACATATGTTAATATTATATATATACCTATATATTATACATATACAGGGTGTTTCCTAAGTAAGTAGACAAACTTAAGGAGGATATTCCTTGGCTTATTTTAAGAAGAAAAGGTCATATAAACATATGTCCTAAACTGCTGTTTTCCAAAAAAAGTACATCACTGTTTTCATTCACTTTTCGGATAGCGTGCTTTTGCAGTACGAGTCAACAAATTTCAACAGATCTCAGAAATCGCATAATAGATGGATGTGAAAGAATACGTAACGCTCCAGGTATTTTTGAGCGTGTACGTTAATCAATGGAAAGGAGAGTCGAGGCGTGTATCATGGCTGCAGGTGGACATTTTCAGCAGTTACTGTGATGTTATTATTTTTCTCTTTAGTTACTATTTTCTTTTTCGTTATAATTTTTCTTTTTGGTTACTATTGTTTTTCATTTGTTTCATTTGCAATAACACAAACTGTTCTATAATAAATGAAAAGTGAACGAAAACAGTGATGTACTTTTTTTGGAAAACAAAGCAGTTTAGGACATATGTTTATATGACCTTTTCTTCTTAAAATAAGCCAAGGAATATCCTCCTTAAGTTTGTCTACTTACTTAGGAAACACCCTGTATATAATATTAATATATATATTAACATTAATAAATATATTACTATTAATAAATATTCGCTATCACGTGAATTAATGCACCTTATTGTACGTATCTAGTCGCGTAATCGTAGCAAATCTGGGCGATTTAAAACTCATGTACACATAGCAAATTACAGTATTCGCAAAATATCGCCGAACAAGTTTAAAGTAGACATTATAATGAAGATCCTGACACCTTCAATTTTTGATTAGAAAGTGGAGTCTCGGGGAGCAGGAAAACAATAACCTGTACAAAAGCGAAATGAATAAAATTGATTTCACAAGAAGTCATGATACTCAAATCAGGTTAACGTCCACAGATCTTTACTAGCTTTTTCAAATTCAAATACCCGTAATACTGATATTACATAAAAGAAAAACCTTTAAAAGTGATAAGCTAAATTTTTCATATGCGAAAAAGAAATTATAAATACGTTAGGAAACAAATAACATTTTTCTTGTTCATGATGCCCCTATATGAACAAATTTTGAATAACCTGTAAAAACATTTCGCTACGGCCACTTCAACTACTCTATTTTAAGATATCGTGATAATTGAGTAAAAATCTGAGTGTTGGTTTTTTGCCACTTTTGTGAGTTTTCTGGCCCACTGTGCAGTGTAGAGATCGCGAGCCTAAATTTTATATTCAAACATTTGAATAATTTAAAGTAGCTATACAAGAGTACGAAGTAAGTCATGTAAATTTGTCATGTTAATTAATTCTATTAAACTGCAGAAAGAATTACATGCAGCGAGGGAATACTTTTTGCGCCTTGCAACTCTCCCGATTCATGCAGTGGGGAGGCGACGTCGATCGCGGTCGATCGGCGTAATTCGAGCGTATAAAGCCGCTCTTTAAGCCGCAAAAGCGCTCAGACCGTTTCCACTTCCGGCTCGGTCGCGATGTAATTACATCCGCAGTTGAATCGCGATCCATCTACGTCATAGTTCGCGGCTGGCCGTCTGTGTGCCTTCGTTTCCGTGCACGAGCAAGCGTGTGTATATCAGTGCATATACACATATAGAGGAGAAACCCCTATTATGAGATATGCTCCTAATATGAGATAATGGGGTTGCTGCTAAACTAGTGAGCACCATCTGTTAGTTCCACCATGAACTTATTACTCTTGGTGTAAAATGTATTTAGTGAAAAATTCATTGTTCGTTATTGCGTTTAGCCTTTGCAAGAAAAGGTTTGTGAAATTGTGAACATGTCAAAGTAACTTGAGGTAAGTCTTTAAACCTTGTTTATTATATAATAAAGAAATGGTTGGCAATAAATTCAGTATGCAATGATAGAGTAGAATCGTAGTAACAGGAAAATACGCGATTTGTTGAATTGCTTAATTGTAGAGGTTAGATTTCATGATCGCGGAACCGCTAGGCGCGTGGCTCGTATAATGAGATATTCAGGGTACTCTTAATATGAGATCATTATTGCTCGAATATGAGGATTATGTAATGTAATAAAATGAAAGAAAATACTACTTAAGGTTAAAGAAAAGTTAATACGAATTTATATTACGAATTTTTGTGTATTTAATTTTTATAGAATCTGACTATGGAGGTTAGAGGTACGAGAAAGCATCGACAGTGGAATCGTGAAGATTTGGCGAAGGCTGTGGTAGCAGTATTTTTATAAAACTATCTAATAAAGTTTTTTAATTGCAATACTGATGTATTTTGCACTTTTAACACCGATTTCTCGAGGTATCTTATATTAGGAGCACACTTTCTCGATCCTGCGTAAAGCTCTTTTTTCAAATTTTTTTAATTTTCAGAAAAAATAATATTTATATTAGATTTTTCATTTCACCAACCTAAGCTTATTAAATTCTCTTCAAGATAACGTATTACATTTTTAAATTCTGCCTATAGATTTCCTTACATTCGGCAAAATCGATATGGTATCTCATAATCGGGGACTTTCCTCTATGTGTATAGCGCGTTTTTCCAAATTGGCGAAGTTCATTTTCTAAATGACTTTTCTGATGACTTAAAATGGGAACAATTAACAAAATTCAGAATGTCGAACTGCGCAATTAATCAACGATATATCAAGTTTATGTTCGTAATATATTTCCGAGATCATGAGTCATATATTCGCTAGAAGTGCATAGATAATGTGACGATGAACCAATGATGATTATTTCGGTTACGTGAATTGCACGATGCTGATGCACTGCGCGCGCGTAAACACAATTAAAAATTATTACAACGCCAGTCTTTATGAAGCGCCGAAAGTATATCTTGAAAACTAATATTCCTGAATTCTCTTGAAAGCACTCTCAAGAAGGTACGAGAGAACAC
The DNA here is from genome assembly GCF_003672135.1 of Ooceraea biroi. Taxonomy (NCBI): domain Eukaryota; kingdom Metazoa; phylum Arthropoda; class Insecta; order Hymenoptera; family Formicidae; genus Ooceraea; species Ooceraea biroi. Next base: position 13,764,776 of record NC_039515.1, on the reverse strand, counting down.
TTGAAAGTCGCTTTCTTTTTTATGATTCTCGAATATATTTAATATTATATAGAGGAGAATCCCCTATTATGGGATATGCTCCTAATATGAGATAATGGGGTTGCTGCTAAACTAGTGAGCACCATCTGTTAGTTCCACCATGAACTTACTACTCTTGGTGTAAAATGTATTTAGTGAAAAATTCATTGTTCGTTATTGCGTTTAGCCTTTGCAAGAAAAGGTTTGTGAAATTGTGAACATGTCAAAGGAACTTGAGGTAAGTCTTTAAACCTTGTTTATTATATAATAAGGAAATGGTTGGCAATAAATTCAGTATGCAATGATAGAGTAGAATCGTAGTAACAGGAAAATACGCGATTTGTTGAATTGCTTAATTGTAGAGGTTAGATTTCATGATCGCGGAACCGCTAGGCGCGTGGCTCGTATAATGAGATATTCAGGGTACTCTTAATATGAGATAATTATTGCTCGAATATGAAGATTATGTAGTGCAATAAAATGAAAGAAAATACTACTTAAGGTTAAAGAAAAGTTAATACGAATTTATATTACGAATTTTTGTGTATTTAATTTTTATAGAATCTGACTATGGAGGTTAGAGGAACGAGAAGCATCGACAGTGGAACCGTGAAGATTTGGCGAAGGCTGTGGCAGCAGTATTTTTATAAAACTATCCAATAAAGTTTTTTAATTGCAATACTGATGTATTTTGCACTTTTAACACCGATTTCTCGAGGTATCTTATATTAGGAGCACACTTTCTCGATCCTGCGTAAAGCTCTTTTTTCAAATTGTTTTAATTTTCAGAAAAAATAATATTTAAATTAGATTTTTCATTTCACCAACCTAAAGCTTATTAAATTCTCTTCAAGATAACGTATTACATTTTTAAATTCTGCCTATAGATTTCCTTACATACGGCAAAATCGATATGGTATCTCATAATCGGGGACTTTCCTCTATGTGTATAGCGCGTTTTTCCAAATTGGCGAAGTTCATTTTCTAAATGACTTTTCTGATGAATTAAAATGGGAAAAATTAACAAAATTCAGAATGTCGAACTGCGCAATTAATCAACGATATATCAAGTTTATGTTCGTAATATATTTCCGAGATCATGAGTCATATATAGCGAATGCTAGAAGTGCATAGATCTCTCTGTTAATTAACTGCAGCGGTTTCGCGCGGTTTCACGCAGAGAGATAATCAACGTTTCGGGGCAAAGGGGGGGGGGAGGAGAGGAAAGAGACAAAAGCGCACGATGTGCAAATCGTGTGCCCAGGGAGTTTCTCTTCGCCTACTTCAAATTGCCTGTGCGCGCGCGTGTCATATTTCTGTCGAGGGCGCGAGCAGGCGCACGTACGCGCGCAATCGCGCGATCAAAATGCAACACCTCGATCCGCTCGCTCGTTCGTTCGTGGGACTCGCCGTTCGCCGTTGCAAATGCAATCTTCCGCCGCCGAGCTCATCTCTCCGTGATTAGGATGCCAACTGCATACCTCAAAAATGATTACGGACACGAGCGTCGTCGAGTGAGGCAACAGCTCGTGCGCGAGAAGAAAGCCTCGATAAGAGGGACCTGCGTGTTAAGATATCAGATAAAAGATATCTAAATGGAAAATGAAATTCGAGCGTCTTCTTACATCGTCACGGACTTTAAAATAATTTTGTTCGGTATATAATTTACAGAAATATAATATTACCTCTTTCTCTCTCCCTCCAATGAAACGTTCTTACATGTATAATGTATGTAGATATTTTATGCGCAGTACGTACATTCATGATTAATCATTTATTAAATGATATTCCCGTCACTGTCTCATCGTCGTCGACAAATGGCTTAAAACACGGAGCCACATGTGTGCCTCTAATTATAGTAACTAAAAAACTGCCCTGACTCCGGCGGATAAGAGCCCAAACCGGTTTAGGTTCTTTAACGTTACGTCCTACAGGTTCAGACGCGATGTTCTGTACCGAAAATGATCGCGTTCGATTGTGAACAAAATAGAGATGAATTTGTCTCAATTGTCGTCGAGTTATCTGAAATAAAAATAATTCATCACAGCAATAATTCATCGCGTGAACTCAATAGTTATTTAAGACATTCCAAAAGATTACATGTATTTATTTATATAAATTAGGTCAATGTCAATACATAAATATCGATCACAAATTTTATCGCTCAAAAATATTTATCGTGATATTACCATTGCATTGTATTATGCTGCAAATTTATATGCTGAAGAGAATCCGCGAGACACTATATTTTATGGGCAACGTCTGCCGAAGCAAAAGAATCTGGCGCTCTTGATACGGCCGCACGTGCTCGCTTAATGACGTTAATAAGACGATTCTTTTTTTCTCCCCGGAATGCGTGCAAACAGTTTTAAAGCGACGGTTCGAATTACGTCGCGGGCAACCGCCGTTCATCAATGAAGAGGCGAGCAGCAATGGTCACGGATATGGTCAGAAAAAATCAAGTATTAGATGCCACGTACTTGTCCTATGATTTCATAGCTGTGGTCGGCATTTACACTTTTATTATTCACTGAAAGAAAAACCGACTTTTAATCGCGTGCTTCAAGAATCTTATACTGTCTTGAATATTTTTAAATTAAAGACTCTGTAAAGCTAAGTTTTGTTCTAACAAGGGGAGGCCACAGGATGTACCTGGACTTTTTGGACGAAACTTGGTGAGTATTTAGAGAACAATATGTAGATAACGGTAAGAGGGGTCTACACTTTCGGAACTTTTCGGAACCCAAATAAATAAGATTACAATAGTCAATTTTTATTACATTCAATTTTTCCTTTCCCGAACAAAATTGAGCAAAAATTACTTCTACAATCTTCTTTTCTAATCAAAATGGAACCAAAATTATATGTATATACAGGGTGTCCCGTAAAGACCGGATGAACTCTTAAGGGTAGATTCCTGAGATGATTTTAAGGCGAAAATCCTAATACTATAGTTATCAAACAGTAACTATGTAATTAGCAATAATATGTATTTAGTTTACAATTATTTAACAAACTAAGCAGCTATTATTGCTAATATCCAAATAAAACTCATTCAAGTAAAGTACTCTGTTAAGTATTCTGTTTGATAACTATAGTTTTGCCTGTAGAATATGAAATTGACAGCGGATTTCTGAAGGAAATGTCATCTGACAGCTTGCGCTTTATGTATCACATAAAAATACAAAAATATCCACTTCCAATATTTTAAAAAAACGGTAAAAGGTTACATTGCGCAATGCGCGTTTGCAGAAATATTGATAAAAGTAATCTTATCTTCGCATAAGTAATCTTTGTATCGATGTAAACAAGAAGGGCGACATTTACTTTTCGCCTTTAGCACTTTGCGTTGTGCCACGTCTGAGCGCGCCAACTTTAGGCGATCTGATTCGCTTACTATAAATGCTTATAATTCAAAAACTATTATAGCCTCGACATTTTAGTATTAGGATTTTCGCCTTAAAATCATCTCAGGAATCTACCCTTAAGAGTTCATCCGGTCTTTACGGGACACCCTGTATATACATATAATTTTGGTTGTTCCATTTTGATTAGAAAAGAAGATTGCAGAAGTAATTTTTGCTCAATTTTGTTCGGGAAAGGAAAAATTGAATGTAATAAAAAATGACTATTGTAATCTTATTTATTTGGGTTCCGAAAAGTTCCGAAAGTGGAGACCCCTCTTACCGTTATCTACATATTGTTCTCTAAATACTCACCAAGTTTCGTCCAAAAAGTCCAGGTACATCCTGTGGCCTCCCCTTGTAAGACGAATTAATATTAGAAAAAACCAAGGCAGAATTTGTCAAAAGCGATAAATGCTGTCGTTAATTGACCACAAAAGGATTGTTGGATCACTGATGGATCGTCGATGGTACGTCGCTTTCAAATTCCACGAGCCGGACGGGCGAGTACCCTCTGATCGGGGGAATGGGACGGACGGGTTATCTACGATCTTCGTGGCGACCGAGGAGGCACGATTCGAAGTCGCTTTCGAGGAACTTATTGACGTGACCATCGTGACACGAACGCGGCTCGCACAACGCGGGAAACCTAAATACTTGGCGTACACGTCGCGCAACAAAAGGCCGTTACACGGCCGTGTCGACGTAAGAATGTATAAATATATAAGTAACGTAGCTCCCTACGAGGAGGATTTTTCGTTCAAATCGCTTAGCGATTAATGACCGAAAACTAGAATGAGAGAAAACCGGAAAAAGAAATTGCACGAAATTATTTGTCCACCACTTGAAATAAAGTTTGCTGTAGCATGCAGAACTGCTGCGATATGAAAAAGGTATTGTTAATGTCTCTATGATAAAAGCTTCAAGTAGGCAGAATATAATGTAGAAACGATAGAGATAGAACGATCTTCACTTTTTCACGGGAAAGCGTCGATACTGACCGGCGCGCGCACAGTTTATTTCCAGACGAGATCTCTAACAAACATTGAAAAAATAGCTCCACTTTAGCGCGAGGATTCTGGCCACGTGTTTTATATATTGGCGCCGAGAATGCGTCTCGAGAAGAACGAATGGATCAGCCGATCGAAAATGCGAGGATTATATCGCTGCTGGCGTCTCGACGGGGGAATTTCGGGAAATCGATCGTTTTGCGATTTTTCGCAAACGCCGCCAGCTCGCTTTTCATTTATGTCGAATATAAATCGCACGCGAACTGAACGCACGACACGACCTCTCTGTCCGTTGTCGCACCTGTTTTAGGCCCAATTTCACCAACTATCTTGTAATCGGCGTTTAGCTAAACCTCGTTCTGTGTAAGCGAAGATTCTAATCGTGATTATGGTCGAGCGGATTTCACCGGTTTCACAATAGCACGATTAATTCTAGTTTATTAAATCGAAGTTTAGGTGCAAAAGAACACCGGCAACATCGCAAATATGTGGATCTAGACGGCAATGACCATTTGACAGTAGACCATAATAATAACCTTTTACAATTTCTCAGCAATTTGTTCAGTAATAAGCCTTACTGAAAGATGTCAACTATTAGTAACAAGACTATTAGTAACCTCATCACAAAATCTGTGTCGCCTAGGCTGTGGAAATGATCTTCTCTGTCTCGTATCCACCTTGGTCGACGAACAACAAATTCATCCTCATCATCACTATTCTCAAAAACTAATACATATCCTCTTAGCATTATTATTTCTCGTCGGTTTGATATAATGTTGGGAGTTTCCAGATGAATTTCGATGTTTGCAGTCGTAATCGCGGTTTAAATTCGTTAACCGACCAAAATCGGTCAGTTAATTTTTAAACGTCGATTATTCCTAAACTCGATTAGTTTCTCTTGGTGAAACCCAATATCGAGGGTTAAAAACGTAATCGAAGTTTAATTTCAATTAATCGCGTTTTACGTTGTTGGTGAAATCGGGCCTTAGTGCCACGCGTTGATGTCTCGCGCGGCGAATCCGAAAACCGCACGGATGCCGGTTCGAAAATGTACCTGATCCGCATGCAAAGCTGGCTGAAAAAAACGTGCATGTCGTTGCGATTATTACATTACATTACATTACATATATTCTGGACGCCAGGAAATACCTCACAGTGGAGACACAGAAAATTGAAGCTAGGATGCAGCTTCTCGAAGCGAGCGATCTGAACACATCATCGCGTGTTAGTGTGCAACACTCACGCTGCCTTCGGTGGAATCGAGTCCGTCATGATGTAATCCGAGGCGACGTAGCCGAGGAGGATGAGCAGGAGAAGGCGGGCGTGTCAATGCAGCCCCGGGTGACAATTCTCGGCGGATAGCCGCTATGTAGCGCACTGCACGGGGATGATCTCAGCACTGAACGACAATCGACGATTACCATCAAGTACGGAGCCTGGCCACGCGCGCATAAAGTACAGAAAATACGGGAAAACACGCCGGTCAGCGTCGTGACGCGTCGTCATTCGCGCGCGACGATGACGGTGACAACGGGGACCGTGTGAAACGGGCGTAAAACCGTTCCGGAGACTCTCGTCGACACCGCACAGACGGAACGTGCTCACCATCGCGCGGTCGTAACGCGACTAGTCCACCGAGTTATACTGATTTCCGCCCACGACCTAATCGTGGCGAGTCGGACGGCCGCGCGGGAGCAAGAGAGCGGTTCCGTGGACGCGGGGAGAGACAGAGGGAAGGAACGAGCGAGAGAGATAGAAGGAGAGGAATATCGAGACGCACAGGGGCGTTTTATTGCCTAGGCTCGTGATCTATTAGGGCCCATGGTTTATTGGGTAACCGGCAGAACTCAAGCAGCTTCATCAAAGATCCCTTAAGAGCAATAAATAATCTGGGCAAAAAAAACGTTTTGGTAAATTTAGTCTAACAAGGAAAGGTTTTTAGGTGTTGCACTCGGATTTCAAAAATTTTTTGCACGCAGGTAGGGAGGTCCCCAAATAGAAGAAAAATTATTAAAGTAGCGGCCCAAATGCATATTTGCGCGCTACGTGCGCAATTTTCGATGTTAGGTTAATTACCCAAAAATGCTATTTCCAATCGAATTCTTTACATTTTTTATTTCACCTAATGCGCAACGCTTTAAAAAGAAATCAAAACCAAAATTAAAACTGAAAGAATTAAAAACCTCCCTTGACCAGATCTTTTATGTCCTCGTTATGGATTCTGATCAAATCTATTTAAAGTCGTATACAATAAATCACGCAGAAAGAGCAAACTACGATTTGCGCAATGTACAATTATTCCAAATTGTGTGCATTGGCAGTTGCAGTAAAAAATTAAAAAAGTTACGATGCAAATACCATTTTTGAGCAATGGGCCTTTTATACGCACTGTGCTCGCGCGGCACGAGATTACATTAGACGCTCGTATTTTCTAAACACACGCACACAGAAGCACATACGCGCACGCACACACATACACACACACACACACACACACACACAAAATTATTCAAAGCAATATAAATGTGCATTAGGTGAAATAAAAAATGTAAAGAATTCGATTGGAAATAGCATTTTTGAGTAATTAACCTAACATCGAAAATTGCGCACGTAGCGCGCAAATATGCACTTGGGCCGCTACTTTTATTTTTTTTCTTCTATTTGGGGACCTCCCTACCAGCGTGCAAAAAATTTTTGAAATCCGAGTGTAACACCTAAAAACCTTCCCTTGTAAGTAAGGAAACTGTCAAGAAGAACAAGTAACAGTCACAGATTATTTTCAATACTTACATGCATTATTGAGGAAAGAGGTTCACGCAATCCTGATAAAAATGTACGTTTCTGTCAGAACTTTTGAGAGCAATATAACTAACAGCGCGCAAACGGTAGCACACGAATCGACATGAGTTATTTGAACTTGAACAACTCTATCGGACGAATGATATCTCAGCAAATATTACTGCAATAAGAGAAACAAGATATGTTATTCTAACACAGAAATCGTTTCTAGTTTTGATACGCTTTATCTTGTTATCTATGTTTGATAACATCCAGAGCGAGCGTGGCTCAGGGTCCGTAACCAAGACAAAACGGTCCTGCCGACACGGAGGAAGCGACGGGACCATTGGGATCGCCGTGCTCGTAGGAGAGGAAATCTGCGGATAGAGAAAAAGAGAAAGAGAGAGAGCAAAGAGGGGAACCAACGGGGGCTCTGACGGGTTCTGCACGCTGCGACGATGCGAGTTTTCAACGCGTTCGCTATCTATCGATGCGTCCGCCAAGTGTTCCCTTACCTGAGAGACGATGATCGACTCTGCGAGTGGTCCAGCGCGGTCGTCTTCCACTCATCCGGTCCCTCTGCATTCCATGGTGACATTAACCCCTACGGCCGTGACGTGAGCCGACGGTGCCGTGGTTAGCCGGCAGCCACTTCCTCCTCAATTACCTGCAACGGAAATAACGAATGTTAGAGGGGCTCACATCCTAATCGCTAATCGCTAAGTCGAAGACAGATTTGTAACCGACTGACTCCCCAGGCAGCACACATTGGTTTCAAAACCGTTTCATAAACGTTTTGCCGTAACGTTTCATAACCATTTTATTGAAACGTTTATTTAGGAGAAAAATGTCCAACGAAAAAACGTTTCTTTTTCGGCAAAAAAACGTTTCCGAAACCATCAGAAAAATATTTATCAATTCTATATATCAGTGCCTCAAAGATAGACAGAGTTAAGGGGAAGCTGGAGTTGCTAGTGAACTATTTTTTCACTATAGCGATGGTAATTGCAGTTTCGAAAATTCTCTTTATTGCTTGTGCAGAATAAAAAATCCTTTTCTACAAATGAAGCATAGATAGAAAGAAAGTCCGCTCTACAGGACTTTATATTCAAAATGGAAAAAAGTTAGAAAAGACAAATGCAAGTTTTTAACTTTTTTCTATTTTGAATATAAAGTCCTGTAGAGCGGACTTTCTTTCTATCTATACTTCATTTGTGGAAAAGGATTTTTTATTCTGCACAAGCAATAAAGAGAATTTTCGAAACTGCAATTACCATCGTTATAGTGAAAAAATAGTTCACTATAGCGATGGTGATTGCAGTTTCGAAAATTCTCTTTATTGCTTGTGCAGAATAAAAAATCCTTTTCCACAAATGAAGTATAGATAGAAAGAAAGTCCGCTCTACAGGACTTTATATTCAAAATAGAAAAAAGTTAAAAACTTGCATTTGTCTTTTCTAACTTTTTTCCATTTTGAATATAAAGTCCTGTAGAGCGGACTTTCTTTCTATCTATGCTTCATTTGTGGAAAAGGATTTTTTATTCTGCACAAGCAATAAAGAGAATTTTCGAAACTGCAATTACCATCGCTATAGTGAAAAAATAGTTCACTAGCAACTCCAGCTTCCCCTTAAGTCACATTTTTATAAAAAACTAGATTTTTATATTTTATGAATTACTCTCTAAATTTCGTGTAGTGGAATCTCACTCTTTTGAAATATCACTTCAAGTAATAGTGATCTCAAAAGTTTCAAAAGAAAAGAAGAAGAAAAGAGTATTGGATCGGTTTTCCGGATGGTTATTTATAAGGTGATAACACAAATGTTACTTGCGAGAACGTCACGTCTGGCCTGGCCATCTATCGGTCGCCTGGTGAATCAGAGGTGGGAATCACACACACTTGTGTTGATTTTTGTCTCTGGTTCCATAATCGAGTACATTGAAACGTATGATGTAAAAATAATTAATACTCGCAAAGTAAGTAGAAATTACTATTTTTTCTATATTAATTATATAATTTCAAATCAATTTAATAAAACACATTTTTCGTTTCTGTGGAAAGGTGAAAAATACGTTTTTAAAATTGAGGTCTAAAAACAGTTTCTATTTAAACCGTTTCTTAAGGGGAAGCTGGAGTTGCTAGTGAACTATTTTTTCACTATAGCGATGGTAATTGCAGTTTCGAAAATTCTCTTTATTGTTTGTGCAGAATAAAAAATCCTTTTCCACAAATGAAGTATAGATAGAAAGAAAGTCCGCTCTACAGGACTTTATATTCAAAATGGAAAAAAGTTAGAAAAGACAAATGCAAGTTTTTAACTTTTTGCCATTTTGAATATAAAGTCCTGTAGAGCGGACTTTCTTTCTATCTATGCTTCATTTGTGGAAAAGGATTTTTTATTCTGCACAAGCAATAAAGAGAATTTTCGAAACTGCAATTACCATCGCTATAGTGAAAAAATAGTTCACTAGCAACTCCAGCTTCCCCTTAAGTCACATTTTTATAAAAAACTAGATTTTTATATTTTATGAATTACTCTCTATATTTCGTGTAGTGGAATCTCACTCTTTTGAAATATCACTTCAAGTAATAGTGATCTCAAAAGTTTCAAAAGAAAAGAAGAAGAAAAGAGTATTGGATCGGTTTTCCGAATGGTTATTTATAAGGTGATAACACAAATGTTACTTGCGAGAACGTCACGTCTGGCCTGGCCATCTATCGGTCGCCTGGTGAATCAGAGGTGGGAATCACACACACTTGTGTTAATTTTTGTCTCTTGTTCCATAATCGAGTACATTGAAACGTATGATGTAAAAATAATTAATACTCGCAAAGTAAGTAGAAATTACTATTTTTTCTATATTAATTATATAATTTCAAATCAATTGAATAAAACACATTTTTCGTTTCTGTGGAAAGGTGAAAAATACGTTTTTAAAATTGAGGTCTAAAAACGGTTTCTATTTAAACCGTTTCTTAAATGGTACTTTATGTTTCTTAGACATTAGATACGTCTAAGAAACATATATTAGGCTAACATGTGCTGCCTGGGTCGTCAACGATCAGATCCATCCGCGCGATCGCGTTACACGGAGTCGCTTGAAATTGCCGATTATTCAGATCGATCTATCGACGCTCCGAACGGAGCGGCCAACGTTCATTCACCTCGGTCCATTTACTTCCGCGATAGCGACAACTTCCGCGGTGATCGCTTCCCCCTCCCCCCTCACGGCTCGTCGTGAGAAATCTCTTGATAAAACAGATTTACGTATCTCGACAACATTATGAGTTAATCAACGAGCACCTGTTACAGATGGTAGCGCGATTTGAAGCGACTTAATTGTATTAAGCGGCATATTAATCATCCGGAGTAACGTATCCCGGGATACGATCTCCCGTATCGCGCGTATCTCATTACGACTTTGTTGCATTTCTGGCTAATTATCGCTGCACATGTATGAGCACGTGGCCGGCGCAAGTGCGCGCGCGCACCTAATCTACTCAACGAATCTGCCGTGTTGAACGCGCAAATTACGCGCACGCTACCGAATTGTATAATAATCGGCCGACAAGGTCTATCATTTCGGTGAACAAAGGTAGAGGAGGGGCGGAGGAGAGAGACAGGAGAAAGAGACGGACTAGCATCGCCGGCGGGTCCGGCGATCACGTGATATCAGTTCTTACAGGTGTAAATTTATTCCTGCACCTCGTCGAAGAGGAGCGTAATCACCGCCGATTCTGCCGCTGTTGCGTCCGCCGAGCGTTACGAATCGGAGAACGGAATTAGGGAAACGGAAGGAAACGGAAGCGAGGAGAACGAGACTAGTTAACGGTGACGGGGCGAGTAGATACATACCTACTGCACTCGGAAGTGTGGTCAGGGCCGGCGTTACGCCGCAGTGCGCATGATCGCAGCGGGAAAAACGGCCAACTTCATTACGTGCAAGATTCGTTGCATATGCACACGAACGTTGTACATACATACGAATGTACAGTAAAACTTTTATCGAAATTGAGATCGATTTATTTAGTGTGATTGCGCGCAATGCGCGATGTACTTTGAATAACAGTTTTGTGCCGGAATTACCACAACTTGGAAGAATAAGGCACACTGCGTAGCAGATATTTGAATTTCACGTTACTAGAATATCACTAATTTGTGTCATCTGATTTAATAAAATCTTGTAATATTTCATTGCTATTTGATATAATTATGCATAATTTTTCTGTGAATCGACAAAAGTAGCCAGTTTGGTCGAAAAAGGAATTCATCTCATTGTTATTCTGGCGGAACAAACAATTTTTACTGGAATTTATATTATTTATTTACAACGCCACCGGCCACACGATTATTCGCTTCGGCAACGAACATGGAAGAACAATATGAACGTATCGCAAGCCAAGATATCGACTTTTACCCTAGACACCAGATAGCGCTGGGGACAATCGATAGTTTTGGCGCTTCGGCGTGAATCGATTAATTTGAATTTTGTGGATTGTTATCTGATTAATCAGTTTGAATTGCCAAAAGATAAGCCAACGAGCCTTTGGCAAACGATGTTTTTTCCTTCTGAAAACAATTTGAAGGCCTTATTGGCAATTTTGATGTATACAGTTTCTTTGATAGATATAAGTTCTAATTTTCTCAATTAAGACCCTTCCCCATACAGCACAAAAAGTTGAAATAACGTTGCGAAGATGTTACAATGTTGAATAGTAAAATATAAATATTTTTTCAACGTTGAACCTATGTTGATTCTTCTACATTGATTCTGTATGTTGCTACAACATTGAAACAACATGTAACAAATAGATTTGATTAATTAATGGTCAATTTAAAGTTGTCATTCTTCTTATATGTAACAAATAATTATATTATATTTAGTAATAATTAATTAATAATGTTAAATCAAAATAGGTTTGTTCTTTTTCGCTGTACTTCTGAACTAGTGCAATAAGTTAGAATGAAAGAAAGTATATTTGTTTCGCTCCAACTTATTGCACTAGTTCAGAAGTGCAGCGAAAAAGAACAATCCTAAGATCTAACAAAGGTTTCTAATTGAATTGCAATGTCTTGTAGACGTTGAATGCAATATCTACAAGACATTGCAATTCAACGGACATTAGACATTTATGCAATATCTTTTCTACGTCAATCTACATTTTGCGATATTAATGGAACATTGCAATGTTGCTATGCAACGTTTCTGAGATGTTTATTTAACGTTTGTGTACTGTATGGGTTCTTTCTTCTCATCGCTAAAAGAAACATTACAAGCATAGACATAGTAAGAATAGACCGAGCGTGAAGCGCAAAACGTGAAGCACAGTTAGAAAAGGACGGAAAGTAGGTGGAGTAGAGTCCTAAATAATCAGAGAAGCGCGATCAGCGTCTCACTTGCTGATTGGCTGACCGCCATGTTGAGCCCGTAATACATTCTGTTGAGAAACTAACTGCAATCGGTGTACTATAAGTGAGAAAAAAATATATTTATAATATATTTATAATGTTATTTTCTAAAAAAAAATATTTTAGATATCTCTGAGACATTTTTTAAACATATTTCTATTAAGAATAACCAAATGGACCAGATACATAAGCTACGTTGTATGCAAATAGACAGTTGCGGGCCCAACATGGCGACCATGGGAAGCATGGAGGGGGTAACGATTGCGCTTCTCTGATTATTTAGGACTCTAAGGTGGAGGATCTCTTTCTCTCTCTGTTCGCGTCTTCCCCACTCTCCACTCTTACCCCCACTCTTCTTTCCTTAGAGAGAGAGAGAGCAATCCTTCGCCTGCTTTCTCTCTTTTTCTACCTGTGATTCACTGCCAAGTTGAGAACACGCTCGGTCTATTCTTACTATGTCTATGATTACAAGCATAATGGCTTAAATCATTCAACATCATAGAAGGGAAACTGTCAATAGAATTTCAGGGAACAGTGGCGCCTTTTTCTTTTAACATGAACTAAAATCTATATTCCGGCTACTACCGAGTAATAAACATTTAATTACAATTAACTGAGGGACTCACAAACCTTTTTAATCACACTTCAGTATTCTACAAACAAAATACAAACGATTTCATACAAAAATATCGTTTGAAGTTATTCCGGCTAATCTGTTCCGGCTAAATACGTTAAGCAAAAATAATTAATTAATTACAATTAACTGAGGGACTTACAAACATTTTTAATCACACTTCATTGCTCTTCAAACGAAATACAAACGATTGCATATAGCAGTTCCTTAAAATTACGTTCAATTCCGGTTAAGGTGATCCTGGAGTTGCTAGTGAACTATTTTGCTTGTGCAGAATAAAAAATCCTTTTCCACAAATGAAGTATAGATGGAAAGAAAGTCCGCTCTACAGGACTTTATATTCAAAATGGCAAAAAGTTAAAAACTTGCATTTGTCTTTTCTAACTTTTTGCCATTTTGAATATAAAGTCCTGTAGAGCGGGCTTTCTTTCTATCTATGCTTCATTTGTGGAAAAGGATTTTTTATTCTGCACAAGCAATAAAGAGAATTTTCGAAACTGCAATCACCATCGCTATAGTGAAAAAATAGTTCACTAGCAACTCCAGCTTCCCCTTAAGCGTATACGAATTGTGTCAGCGAATGTGTGCGAAAGAGAAACTAGGACGACCAATCAGCGATCCTTAGGGCGCTTTTTAAATTTGGCTGAAATTAGTGCAGCCTCGTCGCGATTCTCAATCAACGCTCATGCGATTAACGCCATATGCGAGCGTCTGCGTAAAGAGTCCCCGCCAATGCCGAATCAACACGAGGCTATCAGCTGATTTCCGAAGCGTGGCAACGGCCAGTGACAGCCTAAAGCTTTTTTCGAGCGTCCCTCGTCGGCCTCGTTTACACTCGGTGCGACGCAACCGCGTCAGTGGTAGCGCACGTCAGTAGTCGCGTGTCGTCGCATGCACGCGATATGCAATAAGGTGGGGTGCAGCAAGAGTGCATTCGATCGGGAATCCTTTCGTGGGAGCAAAAGAAGAAGACGAAAAATGAAACCGCAGGTCGAGACGAGACCAGGTGAGACGGAACTGGAAGGGACGCGATTTTTCGCGGAGATTTCGACGAATACATTCGATAAAAAAAGTTCGGATAAACCGGAAGATACCAGTGCGTGTACACGTCGAAAATGGCGCGACGCACTTTCGAAATGTCATGGTAAATGCACATTGCGTGCACTCAGCAAACGGAATTACTCGTAGATTCACCTGACGTTCCGAGAGCGTACTTATATAAGCCGTTATATGCCACGCATGTCTAAAATACGTCTCGATACGTATCTTCTTTCAAAAAATTTCTCCATCAAATACATTTTCGTAAAACATAATTCCATTTAATTAAAAATTAATGAAATTGTAGGCATCACTGAAAATTAAAATGTATCTTGAAGTGAAACGTATCTCAAAATGTTTTCTCTTTCTAGCATCGTTCAAGGGAGTTGATGGTGAACTATCCACAAGGAGAGCGGTATTAACCTTCGGGCTAATTTTTGTGGTCTCATTGACTGCGTTGTTTTACGTGTACACGAGCTTCCCAGAATTAGACGAGTAAGGAGAGCTGTTTGTTGAATATGATTCTACTTGTCGTATCTCACGTATAAAGTTTACTCCGGAATTCACGTCCACTTTTGCAGAGATGAGAAGCAGCACATGAAACTACCGTTCAATATAGAGGATGCCAAGGATCTAGGCAAATTACTAGGACGATACAAGGACCTGTACTATTTCCAAGTGCTGGCTGGGCTCTTCATCACTTACATCTTGTATCCTTTGGCACTCTTTACTCGTCTTCCGACCGATTGCCACGCACGTTGCATCATGTTCCTTACATCGTTACGTTAGCCTGCAAACGTTCGCCATCCCTGGCTCCATCTTTCTCTCGATCTTGTCTGGGTTCCTGTTCCCGTTCTACACCGCGCTGATACTCGTGTGCGCGTGCAGCGCGATAGGCGCCTCGCTGTGCTACTTGCTGTCATCGTTACTGGGCAGGCGGTTGCTGTACCAGTTCTTCCCGGAGAAGGCGAACGAATGGACCGTTATCGTGACCAAGCATCGCGACAATTTACTGTGCTACATGCTGTTCCTCCGAATTACACCGATTCTGCCAAACTGGTTCATCAATTTGGCCAGTCCAGTGATCGGCGTGCCGATAGTGCCGTTCGCCGTCGGCACTTTCTTCGGCGTCGCGCCCCCGTCCTTCGTCGCCATACAGGCGGGTCAGACGTTGCACAAGCTCACGTCGTCGAGTGACGCGTGGTCGTGGTACAGTGTAGTCGCACTGTGCATATTCGCGCTGCTCTCCCTGGTACCTGTGCTCTACAAGCAGAAGCTCAAGCAGAAGTTCGAGTAAACGACAGTGGGGGCCACCTTAGGACGACATTCCCGGATCACGCGAGGAGAGGAGCTTTCCGACTGCGAGGCGCCGTGAATACCCTGTAGATAAACATCTTAGGACGTTTGAGGAAGCTGCGAGAACTATGAGTAAGACCCAAAAAGACAAAAAGCCGCCAAAGTCTGTTCTTTCTCGCGCCACGTGCGAAATTCTTTTTGCATTTAGATAGATTGTACGAGAAGATGAAGCGTAATGCGAATTTCCACGGGCACAATTTGCGCATAACTTATTTATTGTCACAATAATTTATTTTTACGCGTGTATATCCTCAGCTAGATTGCGGACGCTGTTTAAAAGGTACAACATACAAAAGGCAAACGTTGCAACTCCTTTTATTATGACTGTTACAAACGTGTTTATATTTTAGGCAATATTACATACGCCGGAACGAAAATGATCTCGGATAATTCCGTTGATAGATTCAGGTAAACTTTTTATTTCATGCATCTTTGTAACAGAAAAATAATACTGCATTGGAAATTTGAATATACAAGGGACACGGTGTGTGTGTGTGTGTGTGTGTGTTAACAGTGCGAGTGTATATCAATGTTCGAGATGAAAGAAATAAAAACGAACATGCAGGAAAACATTATGTAAATTGTATCAAACAATATTTATCGTTTACTACTCGCTAAATCGCTTTGGTGTATCGAGCATAATCTCTCGTTATTCTAATTTGTACTAACAAAAGGAAGCTAAGTAACCGATAAAGAGTTCGGTAGCGTTGTACACCGGCAAGCTCACGGGTCTCCAATACCACCAATTGTACCATACTTCAAAACATAAAAAAAAGAAAATAACACGTCCAATTAATTACGACGAAAAGAAAACTCGATTGCCTAGTCGAGAAACCTGGTACTTACGTGCATGTCCAGCGGACAGTAAGATCGTGGACGACTTGCAATGTTGAACGCACTCCGAGCTCGGTACCATTTTTATTAACCTCGCGCCAGCCGCGCATCGCATCATGATGTTACTGCACTCGGAGTTCGGCTGAAAACGTACAAGTCCGTCTTCATACTGAAAGGAGCCGCAGTGCGCGCTACGCTTTTCTTACCAGTGAATAAGGCAGTGATCCCGACTCGTCGATAAAAATGTACTTCTCCGTGCCTTGACTCCACCAATTCGGAGTCTCGGCTGGTCTCGGGAATAATTTACGGAGTATCCTGCTGGGCTTCATGCGATTCACCCTCCAGATGATACGTGTCATGCGCGAGTCCGTTGGATGCGTGTCCAATGGATTGTTCATGACGTCGCGAATGCTTCTACATGAACATGCAAAGCAGAAAATGTATGTTACAAACTACGAGGTTTTCCTGAACTATTTGCTTGTGTGTGGAAACTAACTTAAAAGTTTCATTGCTAGAAAAAATTCTTCTCGCATCCTGATCAAAGATGTCCTGATTACTCCGATACGTTTCTACTAGATCCTTCATTTTGACTTTTGTATTATTCTCAGCTCTAGTGTATGGTATGCCAAGGTTGAATGACCTACTAATATTGTGGCCAGTCAAATCTGGTACGGAATGGACCACGGTACAGGGCCAGCAATCCATGTCATCGACGTAGAAATATGGATTTTCTATCAGACACCACTCATCGTACAATTCTGAAATAAACATGTCAAGATATGTATTGTAAAATACTCTTCCTCTCTGCTACCATCGTAGCATCATTCGTCATACTATCAAAAGCTACTACGTTAAAATATTTGATTGGTATTAATCGTTTCCTGTTTACAAACCGGATAACGTGGGATATAAACTGATAATGGGCACCGCCACTTTGCGCAACACGTACAAAGCAGGATAAATAGAATTCTGTGAGATCCTGATAAATGCACTCTTCACCCATTTTTGCTCGTGCAGTTGTAGAAATACCGTTGAGACGAAGACGAGCAAAACGATCGGCGGAACAATCCTCAACAGCTTATTCGATTTTTTCGAGTACCTCGCCTCTAATTGCCGAAAACAAGTTTGAAATATCTCTGACGCTTGCGCCTCGGAGACATCACGATCGATCGCGTATTTTCTGATCTGTCGTACACGCTGTCTGTACTCGTCCAAATTCACCATACTGTTAACTTTTTCAGACGTATCGAACGCCGTGTACGTACAAATGTTTAATCAACTATTACTCCGAAGCGTATACAGCAACGCGTAACACGAATGGGTACTCATTTCACGAGCGGATAACCAATCAACACTAAACTGGGAGAACAGGCTGCGTGCGTATGTCGTGTGTTCTTAGAAAACAGTTCCGACGAATTTTGATAGATGCCATTACAAATTCCTTTCACCGAAGCGCCTGTTACTCGCAACCCGGTAAACGATTGCCGGCGCCTGCAGAGCGGCAACCCGTCATTCACATTCGAGACGAATCATATAGCAGAGAGAAACCTGAGAGCGGCCACCAGCCTCCACGGGCACATTTCCTGACGTTTGACGCGCCGCCTGACAAAGTGGGCGTGAACTACTTCGTTACGCTCGGTAATGATACATGATTCGTGTCCAAACTATTCACAAGGAAGCTTTCCCATGTAAACTCTCCTTTCGAACGAGTCATAGTGCGTTCGAAGGGGAAGGTAAAAATATTAATGTCGTGTTCGAGGGTTTGGGTGTATGAGCCTTGGTTTCGGAGAAATTTACATCTAAAAGTGAGCATTTTCCAGCGGTACGGAAAGTACCATGAATAGCTACGATTCGGCGCGAAGCGCCGTGGTCCAGTGGCTAAGCGCGAGACTCGTACTTTGCCCTCCGCGCAAGTTGGGTTCGAGACCGAGTTGTGATAATTTTTTTTCTTCGGATTTTTGTTTCTTTGTGTTTGCATTATATTTTTTTATTATGTAAATAATGATTTATTATGTTTTATTATATTTTGGAGGTATACGTGTATGTATAATGAGACATAAACATATACATTTAACATTTGTAAACTTTTTATTTATTTATATAGTTTGTATACTGTCGAGTGTTTATTTATTATAAAATTCTGACTTATTAAAAAAAAGTGTCACAACCTCTGTGCCTATGACTGTACAATGTTGCGGATGAAAATTTATATAAAAGCATAAAAAACATAAATGCTTTTATATAAATTTTCCATCCGCAACACTGTACAGTTATGTCAGAATTTTATAATAAATAAACACTCGACAGTATACAAACTGTATAAATAAATAAAAAGTTTACAAATGTTAAATGTATATGTTTATGTCTCATTATATACGTATACCTCCAAAATATAATAAAACATAATAAATCATTATTTACATAATAAAAAAATATAATGCAACCACAAAGAAACAAAAATCCGAAAAAAAAATCACAACTCGGTCTCGAACTCAACTTGCGCGGATGGCAAAATACGAGTCTCGCGCTTAGCCATTAGACCACGGCGCTTCGCGCCGAATTGCAGCTATTCATGGTACTTTCCGTACCTCTGGAAAATGCTCACTTGTATCATTACCGAGCGTAACGAACTAGTTCACGTCCACTTTGTCAGGCGGCGCCAAACGTCAGGAGGCTGGTGGCCGCTCTCAGGTTTCTCTCTGCATATAGCTTCAGGCGCTCATCGTCTTACGAACGCGCCTGCAAAATTAGTTCCAAGAAATTCCGCTACGAGCTCCACTAGCTTTGCCCTGTAGCGAGCGTATTATTTATTTGATTGTTATGCTACATTTAAGGCAGTTTTAACGCACGAGGAACTATTAAAACACTTCGGTTTAGGTGAAAATATATAAAGATGCTGACTTTATTTAATACAGACTAGAACTGATTAATTAATGCACGTGTGACTTATAGCGCGAGCAATTAGCTTCTCTTGTTCTCTGATTCCTCCCAAGGCTCTCCATCTCGGTATTCGTGCTGCCCTCTCATTGGTCGGGCTAGTTCTGCCTTGTACTCCTTAGATGCCGCCACAGCCCGAAAAGCGAGGTAGTGATACGAGTCAACGATAAATCGGATGTATTTCAAGTAGCACGAGTCAACGATCGATCAGATAAAGCTTTCGCTGTTAAATGCGACTCAGTGTTGAATTAGGATTTTATTTTTAGTTACGTTTAATAACGTAATTAAAAAATTCTTTTCATCGTTAATAATATTGCTAGACAATAAATAAGATATATTTTTGTAATTTAATATTATACAATAATCAAGAGCATCGCGCGGCGTATAATTTTGTCTTATCGATAACAATCGCATTATTTTTTAATATTCCCAAGTAATTTCCGATTAATGACTGGCAGTATATTTATACAGGGTGTTTCCTAAGTAAGTAGACAAACTTAAGGAGGATATTCCTTGGCTTATTTTAAGAAGAAAAGGTCATATAAATATATGTCCTAAACTGCTTTGTTTTCCAAAAAAAGTACATCACTGTTTTCGTTCACTTTTCGGATAGCGTGCTTTTGCAGTACGAGTCAACAGCGATGGGGATGGAGTGGGGATGGTCTCGCGGCGCCGCAAGTGAACACTCGCTTCAGACTGCGCCGCGCGGCCGCCGCGAGACCATCCTTACTCCATCCCCACCGCTGTTGACTCGTACTGCAAAAGCACGCTATCCGGCGTCACTGCTATCACGTTATCTTTGACGCAAACTTTATTAGTTCCTATTAAGTTTAGTAATTTTATTAATTATGGTAAATTACACAAACGCCGAAATGGCAGATATGCATTTCGTATACGGTCTTGCTAATGGAAACGCTCGTCAAGCAAGACGTATTTACAATGACGGATACTTTTTTTTGGAAAACAAAGCAGTTTAGGACATATGTTTATATGACCTTTTCTTCTTAAAATAAGCCAAGGAATATCCTCCTTAAGTTTGTCTACTTACTTAGGAAACACCCTGTATATCGCTCCTCACATCTACAGACAATTGCTGGTTCGCTACTGCGCATCTATACAGGCACTCGACGTCTCGTTCTTTTGCACCTTGCATATTCGCTCGATTATTTGTTCCGATTTGTTCGCCTATCAAGCTCGACCTTATCTAGATCGACTCCGAATCTGAAGAATCACTTAGATAACGCGCTCAGCGTGTCGCAGCATCAATGCGATGCAGTGACGAGGACAAAGGTTTTCAACGAGACTGAGCAAGCCTCGCGGAAGCTCCAGCGAGAGTTTATTGTGAACTGCAAATGTCAATACTGTGAGCGACGAACGGTGAACTGACGAGCAAAGCCGGTACTGTGTTTTTTTTCTGCGCGAGTGAGATATTCGCTGCCTGGGACGGGAATCGGAAGAAACCTCGAAGCGTCGCACTCGCTTCGAAGATGAGGAGCGACGTGAAGATTGCCGCCTTGCTGGTGTTGCTGATCGCGGAACTGACCCGCGGGGATACGTCTTACAACGTGCTGAACCGCGAGGATCCCTGCGTCAACTTATGCGAAAAGGCACCCACCACTTTGTACGGAGTCGTACGTATCAGCTTCGCACCGAGTTCTACGTTGTAATTCTTTAGTTGTCTTATAGCTGATCGTGACAACGAATCACTTTGTTCCAGGACTTATTCAAGAAATCCTGCTGCCAGCGAGGCTGCAGGTTCTTCAATTTAGTAGATCTGCGTTATGGATGGGAGTCGAACAACTTGAATGGCACCAGGGATGCTTGCGACGCATGTATGCGTAAATCTGTTTGAATAATTTCATGAAGTATTCTCCTGGCTTTATTTTTATCAATTTTGGTAATTGTGTATGCGTGCCTTATGAAAGATGTCTTGTTTATTGCGCGTTGAAATAGGTACCTTTCAATAAAATTTTCTTTCGGCCTGTTTGTCACAGCATGCACCGAGGCTTACACAGAATTGCTGGATCGCTACATTTGTTACATCGGCTGTGGTTTCATGGCTAAGCAGCGGGTTTCAGACTTGCTGACATTGTTCTCCATCTCCATGTGCATGGATGAAGGCATGGAGTCCAATATCTTGTTAATGCCCGACATTCCGGAGAATGACATATTGACTGATCCTGGATTGCGCAAGGAGCTACTACCTGGATGGTGGGATTCCGATGGCTTTAAATTGCCGCAGACCTACATTAAAACTGTACCTATGGATGCAGGGGTAGGCATAACATCCTTCTCAATACCTCGAGCTAATAACAAACATTAATAACCACTTTTAATATTCCTTTCTGATATATTTCATACGTAATGGCTGAAACTGCAGACTGTGGATTACGCTCTGTCTTCCGATTACTCTGGCGAGACCGAACAGGCGGCGTCTACCACTGGATCAGACTGGCTTCATTGCGCATTGAAGCAGATAAGGATGCCGTATTGGGACGTTGGAGTGCACTATTGGCTCCTTGCATCCGTCAAAGCAATGTGCGTAATGATGTTCATAGTAATGTGCATAACGCTGTGGCTTTGCCTGTCGACGGGAGACCCGACGACTCGCAAGGATAAGTTAACCGAGGTGTCTAGTACACCCGAAGTCGCGTTGTACGTACCGGACGAAGCGCCGCTTTATCAGGAGCCGCCACCCAAGTACGATCAATCGTCTGGTCATTGTGAGCTTTAATCAACTTTCGATGTCACTTGAGTCACGATATTTCGATGAAGGTTTAACGCGATTATACCTCGTTTCAGAAGCCTTAGCGTAGCGCAACAGGTATCAATTACAGTAAATATTTTAAGTTTATGAGTGATCACACAGTCGAAGACTTAAATAGCGTTTCATAGTAATGCCATATGGAAGTATCAAAGTATTCTTTTGTTTTACACGTATTTAAAGTAGCCGATAATAACGCAGCCAACGTGCACGTTTTACTGATATGTAATAAAACAAGTATGAAATGAAGTACGAGGTGACGGCAGAGAGAGAGAGAGAAGCTTATTCAGCAAGATAAAGTCTCTAAAACCGAGATGTTTTGAGAACATTGAGCTTTTCGAGGAATTTACGTTGATAATTATATTACACAGACTGATCTATTAATTTTCGAAGTGAGGTTTTCGAGTTAACTTTTCATATAAAAAATTACCATACCTTTTCGTCTTTTCTGCAATGCCATCGCACAATTTGTACACGTATTGTATTAGGAGTGTGATTTAGTTTTGAGGGTTTTGCAACAAATGGCTGTAGTGTCAGTTTGTTCCAATAGCTGTTTCCGATAACCGTTGTTGCTTACAGTGTTGACATTATCCATGACATTTAGTAGCATAGCAATAGATGCAATAACAGTCGTGTTTGTATCATCGTAAAAATGCAACTTCCGAAACAGCATTTTCGACATGCGTTGCTTTTGTTTTTTAATCAAAAGAAAACTGCGGCTGACGGTTATAGAATTCTTGTGGAAACTTCTGGTGATTCTGCCCCATCAATTAAGACGTGTGAATACTGGTTTAGACGCTTTAAAAGTGGTGATACTGATGTGAAGGACAAAGAACGCTCGGGACAACCAAGAAAGCTTGAAAATGCAGATTTGCAAGCATTATTGCACGAAAATCCAACACGATCCACTTCAGAACTTGCCAGAGCATTAAATGTTGATCGTACAACAGTTACCAAACATTTACATGAAATAGGAAAAATGCAGAAAGAAGGGAAATGGGTTCGACATCAATTCTCGGAAAGTGCCATTGCGAACCGGTTGAACATTTGCATTTCGTTGATCGCCAGGCAAAAAAGAAGAGTCCTTTGCCTCGGATTGTTACTGGGGATGAAAAGTGGATCTATTTTGATAATCCGAAACGCAGAAAATCATGGATGGATACAGGCGAACCATCAACATCCACTCCGAGACGCAATATTCACGGTTGAAAAGTAATGCTCCGTATTTGGTGGGATAGTGTACTATGAGCTGTTAAATCCGCATGAGACTGTCACGGCTGATCGTTATCGACACCAATTGTGCAAGTTGAAGCAAGCATTGGACCAAAAACGACCAGCAATTGCGAGTAAACGACGGAAAGTGATTCTTCTTCGTGACAACGCTCGACCTGACGTTGCGTTATCAGTGAAACAAACACTATTAGAGCTTGAATGGAAAGTCTTACCGCACCCCGCGTATTCTCCGGACATTGCTCCATGCGATTGTTATTTGTTCCGGTCGATGCAAGACGCTTTAGAGGATACACACTTTCATAATTTGGAAGAAGTGCGAAAATTTGTCGACGAATAGATCGACTCAAAAGAAGAGTCATTTTATCGTGGTGGAATCCATCTCTTGCCAGAGCATTAAATGTTGATCGTACAACAGGTACCAAACATTTACATGAAATGGGAAAAATTCAGAAAGAAGGGAAATGGGTTCGACATCAATTATCGGAAAGTGCGATTGCGAACCGGTTGAACATTTGCATTTCGTTGATCGCCAGGCAAAAAAGAAGAGTCCTTTGTCTCGGATTGTTACTGGGGATGAAAAGTGGATCTATTTTGATAATCCGAAACGCAGAAAATCATGGGTGGATCCAGGCGAACCATCACATCCACTCCGAGACGCAATATTCACGGTTGAAAAGTAATGCTCCGTATTTGGTGGGATAGTGTACTATGAGCTGTTAAATCCGCATGAGACTGTCACGGCTGATCGTTATCGACACCAATTGTGCAAGTTGAAGCAAGCATTGGACCAAAAACGACCAGCAATTGCGAGTAAACGACGGAAAGTGATTCTTCTTCGTGACAACGCTCGACCTGACGTTGCGTTATCAGTGAAACAAACACTATTAGAGCTTGAATGGAAGTCTTACCGCACCGCGCGTATTCTCCCATGCGATTATTATTTGTCCGGTCGATGCAACACGCTTTAGAGGATACACACTTTCATAATTTGGAAGAAGTGCGAAAATTTGTCGACGAATAGATCGACTCAAAAGAAGAGTCATTTTATCGTGGTGGAATCCATCTCTTGCCAGAGCATTAAATGTTGATCGTACAACAGGTACCAAACATTTACATGAAATGGGAAAAATTCAGAAAGAAGGGAAATGGGTTCGACATCAATTATCGGAAAGTGCGATTGCGAACCGGTTGAACATTTGCATTTCGTTGATCGCCAGGCAAAAAAGAAGAGTCCTTTGTCTCGGATTGTTACTGGGGATGAAAAGTGGATCTATTTTGATAATCCGAAACGCAGAAAATCATGGGTGGATCCAGGCGAACCATCACATCCACTCCGAGACGCAATATTCACGGTTGAAAAGTAATGCTCCGTATTTGGTGGGATAGTGTACTATGAGCTGTTAAATCCGCATGAGACTGTCACGGCTGATCGTTATCGACACCAATTGTGCAAGTTGAAGCAAGCATTGGACCAAAAACGACCAGCAATTGCGAGTAAACGACGGAAAGTGATTCTTCTTCGTGACAACGCTCGACCTGACGTTGCGTTATCAGTGAAACAAACACTATTAGAGCTTGAATGGGAAGTCTTACCGCACCCCGCGTATTCTCCATGCGATTATTATTTGTCCGGTCGATGCAAGACGCTTTAGAGGATACACACTTTCATAATTTGGAAGAAGTGCGAAAATTCGTCGACGAATGGATCGACTCAAAAGAAGAGTCATTTTATCGTGGTGGAATCCATCTCTTGCCAGAGCATTAAATGTTGATCGTACAACAGGTACCAAACATTACATGAAATGGGAAAAATTCAGAAAGAAGGGAAATGGGTTCGACATCAATTCTCGGAAAGTGCCATTGCGAACCGGTTGAACATTTGCATTTCGTTGATCGCCAGGCAAAAAAGAAGAGTCCTTTGTCTCGGATTGTTACTGGGGATGAAAAGTGGATCTATTTTGATAATCCGAAACGCAGAAAATCATGGGTGGATCCAGGCGAACCATCACATCCACTCCGAGACGCAATATTCACGGTTGAAAAGTAATGCTCCGTATTTGGTGGGATAGTGTACTATGAGCTGTTAAATCCGCATGAGACTGTCACGGCTGATCGTTATCGACACCAATTGTGCAAGTTGAAGCAAGCATTGGACCAAAAACGACCAGCAATTGCGAGTAAACGACGGAAAGTGATTCTTCTTCGTGACAACGCTCGACCTGACGTTGCGTTATCAGTGAAACAAACACTATTAGAGCTTGAATGGGAAGTCTTACCGCACCCCGCGTATTCTCCGGACATTGCTCCATGCGATTGTTATTTGTTCCGGTCGATGCAAGACGCTTTAGAGGATACACACTTTCATAATTTCGAAGAAGTGCGAAAATTCGTCGACGAATGGATCAACTGAAAAGAAGAGTCATTTTATCGTGGTGGAATCCATCTGTTGCCAGAAAGATGGGAAAAAGTTATAGAAAAGGAAGGAAAATATTTTGATTAAGGTATTCATTCATTATCATATTCAAATACATGCGTTTTGGAGCAAAAAAAACCCTCAAAACTTAATCACACCCCTAATACATTATTTAAACCGACGTAATTACCGTACAACGAACAAGGTTTGACTCGCAACGGAAATGGACGTAAAATGACTTCTCCGATGACAATATAGGTGCATAATCAAAATATCGTTTCGTTTGATCGCTCCGATTGTTTTGCGTCGAACCACTGACCCAAGGGTTGAAATGATGATAGTACAACACACAAAATCACGAAGGTAGCTGAAAGGTTTGTACGCGTCGTACGTATTAGTGAAGTTTTTCAAAAATCTCTACAAGAGAGTATTGTAAAATATATAAATATTTTGTATCATATAAATATATTTGCGTCAGTCTTCGCCTCCTGGGGGAAGAGACGCAGAATTCTTCGGCATGAAGATTTTTCGGTCTCGATGTTTCTGCTGAATAGGCTTATTGTTAGAATTGCGTTGTTCGTGTAGATTCCTTGATGTATCTCGTCGACGTTGTTTTGCTGCTCGTCAGTTTCATGTAGCATCAGTGATCGATCTTATACTCGGTACTTATGCGAGAATTTTGGTAGCTGTCTCTCTGCGGATTACGATATATATATATATATACACAAATATAATATTGAATATACATATATATATATATATTTTATATATACACGCATTTCGCGCGGATCTTTTCAGAATTTTTATAAGACGTCATATCATATGTTAGAACTTGTTTATAGCGTATGTGAGGCAACATAAATTGTCAGGTATATGTGTAATGCACCCCCGCAATTTTAATGATGAGCGAGATTCGCGATTTCATCCAAAGAGATACATCGTTACACGATGAAACGTTATAATATTATATGTGCATTATGTAGGATATGTAGGCATATTATTGCCATATATTTGTTACTATTTTATTTCATTGTGCGTTCTAGTTTTATGTTGTTTTTATTATTATACAGCAAAAACGCGCGATATATAAATTTACTCTTACACGGAATGAATAGCAATATAAGCAAGGTTTTATTATCTCTTTATAGGATATCTTTACAGCAGCAATTTAGGCTTCGTAGTGTCGCGACGCGCAGGTTTCGAACCTAAATTTTGCGAAAATTTACATGTGATCTAGGCGTATAAATGTATGCGTATGGCGTACAAAAGTAAACGTTCAAGTTCCTGTTTGCAAGAGTTTTATATATTCTTGAATTAAATCTTATTGTTATCGATATGTCGAACGTAGAAGGTAAGACTCTGCGTGTTTTTCCCCTCCGATGCAATTTGTTGAAAGTAAACAATTATAGCACTACGTGTCCGAGTGTATCTCGAGAAGTGTCTACGATTAGATGTCAATCTCTGGAAGATATTATTATAACGTATTTGTAAAATGTCAAAATATTTATTACATGATAGAAAAGTACATGTAAAACCAAAGTATCATGTTCCTTAAATAGGGTATCTTATTAACTACGTTCTAGAAATAAATGTGTTTATCCCTGTATGCAAAATCTGAAAATAAAATACGGGTTTGTTATGTGAGACAAAGTTGTGTAACGCCAGCTCCATCGATCTCTCGTCCTTTAATTTCACTCGTTTGGTTGTTCACTTTCGTTTCAAACAGACAGCGTAGGACTCAGCCTAGAATCCCTGTTATACACCTAAGTTTAACATTAACAAGTAACAATTCAAATAGAAAATATTTGTTCCTTTTTTATAAAACACCGCGCATGAAAAGGGCGGAATGTATGTACATGTTCAAGTTATACGTGATCGCGCGTGCACATACACATCTACGAATCGATGGGCGAGTTTAGCTTGCGACGCATCGTCGCACGGGAGAGACCCTCGATGACACATGTATCGTATTTACAACGCGAATCGCGTCTAGAAACGGTCGCGATTTTAATCTACGTAAGAAGGCTCGATTTGTACAGATCACATACGCAACGTCATGAAGATCGATTCCATGCAAGATATCGTCTACATTATTGCCAAACATACTCAGAATCAAATACCTATACAGGGTGTTTCCTAAGTAAGTAGACAAACTTAAGGAGGATATTCCTTGGCTTATTTTAAGAAGAAAAGGTCATATAAACATATGTCCTAAACTGCTTTGTTTTCCAAAAAAAGTGCATCACTGTTTTCGTTCACTTTTCGGATAGCGTGCTTTTGCAGTACGAGTCAACAAATTTCAACAGATCTCAGAAATCGCATAATAGATGGATGTGAAAGAATACGTAACACTCCAGGTATTTTTGAGCGTGTACGTCAATCAATGGAAAGGAGAGTCGAGGCGTGTATCATGGCTGCAGGTGGACATTTTCAGCAGTTACTGTGACGTTATTATTTTTCTTTTTAGTTACTATTTTCTTTTTCGTTATAATTTTTCTTTTTGGTTACTATTGTTTTTCGTTTGTTTCATTTGCAATAACACAAACTGTTCTATAATAAACGAAAAGTGAACGAAAACGGTGATGTACTTTTTTTTGGAAAACAAAGCAGTTTAGGACATATGTTTATATGACCTTTTCTTCTTAAAATAAGCCAAGGAATATCCTCCTTAAGTTTGTCTACTTACTTAGGAAACACCCTGTATATTGAGAATCCAGATCCGGTAAATTCTCGCAGCGGAACTCGACAATAAACCAAGCCCGCTCGTCATGCGCCCCCGATGCTTCTCGCGGGTACGTCCACCCGTTTTCCTTTTTTTAACAAGAGGTCTCTAGCGACGCAGCTCGCGACATCATTGTATCGTGTGTATAATGTGGACCATATCTATAAATCGCAGCAGTTACATCGTTACCTCGAGTTATAAGGCTTTAATTTGTGCGATGCAAATTAAAACCTTATAGACTACACGTGTCGCGTGTAACGCCATGCGGCTCGATTTTGCAAGACAATCGCGTTCGTATTATTATTGCCAATAGAGCTCGGGATCGTCCCTGCGCATTTGAAGCTTCAGGACGTGTCGGTAGATTTTTAAAGCAGGACCCAGGAGCAAACCGAGCCCGCGTAGCACGTCCATCCGACTCATCATGATGAGCGCATGGCCGTCGATCTCCTGGAACACGAGCAAGCGAGACACGTGGTGACAATCGAGCAGAGCCAATTACACGTCTTTCGTCCGATTCGATAAATTTTCAACGAGCGCTCACCTGTTGCCTGAAGACTTCAGCTTCTTTGGGAAATAGCCTAGCGAAATACTGATACACCTGTTCCGAAGTCCAGTTCCTCGCGTCAGGAATATTCGGATCGATGGGCTGACCTCTGAGGCCTTCCTCCTCCATTTGCTCGGAGGAAGCTCTAGCGGGAGACACCTGCGGACTCAAGACTGGCGGTAAGATGGGCGCATTGGTCGGGCTGTTCGACCTGCTCACTCCATTCATCGAATTGCCGTTTTGGTTGCCGTTGTCGTTAGTTTTGCATTGTTGCTTCTGCGTGCATTCGTTACAGTACCATTTAGAATTTGACTTTGATATCGTGACACGCGACGCGTGGCAAAAATAGTGATAGGCCTCATCGCAGCCAAAACAGGTTACTAGGGGACCCTAGTCCAACAAAAGGAACAGAAGGCATCAGACGAGGGCCAATTAACGGTTAAGAAATTGCGTTGTGGGAGAAAACACACGATAGAAACTTACGGCGTCAGAGGTCTCGCAGCATATGGTGCAAGTTTTACAGCGTTCGCACTGCCAGTTGCTGTTGGCCTTCTGAAGTATCTCTTCTGGACTGTAAATGCAGCTCGGATGTGCTGCAAGTAAACGTAACGCTTACAATCTCGCGAAATCGAAGGCCAATTAAGGGGGAACCTGCTTTAGAACGTTGAAAATAAGGTATAATTTTACGAATTTTTTTTGGAGAAACTATACAGCGGATCATTATAAAACTTTGATGCATTTATTAGTACATGTTTAAAGATAAAAAAAATTATTTTTTTATTTGAATATATCGCCTGTAGAGGTCGTCCTGGAGGCATCTTAGTGCAGCCGGCATTGTAAATTGGCGAGCATTCTCCTGCCTCCAAATTTCATCCAAACTGAAAAATTGAAATATTTTCTCGTTATTTATGAATTCCCATCGTCGATGAACCTTTAATATTCATAAAAACATTAAGTTAAACAATTACTTTTGCATGAAAAAGTTCAACAACTTTGCCTAAAAATCGTACTTTTGTGTTCTAAGCTCACCATTTTGGCACTTTTCAACTTTTTTCTTCTCTCTTTGGTTCATCGACGATGGGAATTCATAAATAACGAGAAGATATTTCAATTTTTCAGTTTAGACGAAATTTGGAGGCAGGAGAATGCTCACCAATTTGCAATGCCGGCTGCACTAAGATGCCTCCAGGACGACCTCTACAGGCGATATATTCAAATAAAAAAATAATTTTTTTTATCCTTAAACATGTACTAATAAATGCATCAAAGTTTTATAATGATCCGCTGTATAGTTTCTCCAAAAACAATTCGTAAAATATACCTTATTTTCAGCGTTCTAAAGCGGGCTCCCCCCTTAACGGGGAAAAAAGATGGAAGATTACCTCGTACAGTGCAGTCCCTGCAGGCCACCAGAGCCTCTTGCTTCTCCTTCGCGCAAAGGCTGCACTGTCTGTACGGGCCATCCTTGACAGTTGTCTTGGCAGTGTCCTGGGAATCTTGTATCAGGGAGTTTTTGTTATGACTACTTGGCTGCCTGCCGCGTTTGCGCTTCACCAGGTTGTTGTCTGACGGATCAAACACCTTTCTGGCTCTCTAATAAAAGCAGAAGCGTACGTATAAAGCGATTCGCCCAAATTTTATCCGCTCGTTCGATCATGAGCTACGAGACCCAGTGGAAGGTGTCGGTTACCTTTCTCCTGGCACTGCGAATTCCACCAGCGTTTACGTTGGACGGAGTCGGGGACGTGTTCGTTGACGAACTCCTGCCGGCGTCCTCGTCCTCGCGATCCTCGCTCGACCGACGGCCGGCCTCCTCGCGCTTCTCCGGTTCCTCCTTGCCAGCCTGCTGATAGTCCTCGAACTTGAACTCGATGTCCATCCGATCGTCCGTCCTCGCGAAGAGACGCTGCTTGCGCTCGGCTTTCGCGGATCTTTTGAGGTTAGGCATCGTCCGCGCGTCGTTGCTCTTGGCCTCCTCCTTCACCTCGTTCCCCACGTTCGGCACCGTCGCCGTCGGCGGCATCGCTGTCTCCTGCTGTTCGGCGACGTCGCCGCCGTTGCAGGCCATCTCGACGGATCGCGGCGACTCGCTTCTGCGATCCTCGACTGCGTCCTTCCTGCCGACGATGATCTCGTAGCATTCCTCCTTCTTGATGCAATCTTGCCGCTGTTCCTGTCGCAGCTG
Source organism: Ooceraea biroi (assembly GCF_003672135.1). NCBI lineage: Eukaryota > Metazoa > Arthropoda > Insecta > Hymenoptera > Formicidae > Ooceraea > Ooceraea biroi. The sequence goes on along the minus strand of NC_039515.1, from coordinate 13,733,495 downwards.
TCGATCCAATTTCGGACTGTTGCTGGCCTGCCGCGATCGCGGCGTGTTCGACCCGGACGTGGTGTCGGTGAGGTTGTCCGTCTCGTTGAACTCGTAGAGTTCCGCCGCCGCCGCGGTCGCAGACGCCGTCGTCGTCGTCGTCGTCGCTGCGGTCGTTACACCATTGGTGCCGTCGCTCGCGGCGTCCCTGCCGACGCGACGTTGCGCCGCATCGCCGTTCTCCGCGGCGCGAGGCGCGACGGCGGTGGACGCGGGCTGCGAGTCGCCGCCGCCGCTGCCGCGTCGCGGCGTCGCATCCGTCGCCATGTCCGACGTCGCCACTAGCGAGTAATTGCCATTGGACAGGCGCGCGAGGTTGCCGCTCGCGACCTCCCGACCGAGGAACTCCTCGACCACGCGGCGCGACGTCGGACTCGAGACGCCGTCGAGCAGCTGCTCGATCAGACGCCCGGCCGGTACGCCCTGGTCGAGGTAATCGGGCTCCTCGACGACGAGCTCGGCGACCGCGCTCGACACCATGCCCGAGTTCAGTTTCTCCTTGAGGAAGCCCTCCGGCCGGTTCTTGAAGAGCTGCAGGCGCGACCACTTCTTCGCGTTGCGGTAGCTGGTGTTGCCCTTGTAGTCGACCTGGATCACCTTCTCGACCTCGATCAGCCTGTGGAGATCGGCGATCGTGTCGCGCGCATCCACCGAGAACTTGCGCAGCAGATAATTGCAGATGCGATCGGCGTCGGGGCGCGCTTTGCGGCGACGCAGCTGATCGATCGCCTCCAGTATGTGCTCCTCGTGCGCTATCCGCGCCGCTGCCACCGGGTGCTGCTGCATCTTCGTCATCCGTACCGATATCTGGGGCGCGACGCTTCGCGGTCTCTCTCCGCCCCTCGCGCTCCGGCCGGCCTTCTCCTTCTTAACGGCCCGCTGCCGGGGACGACCGAGAGCCTTCTGCCCCTTTGAAAGCCGAGAGCGAATTGGAACTTAGCTTTTTCGAGCGATCCACGCGCCGGACACGACCCGCACCACCTCCCGTTCCCCGTGAACGCGCGCGCTCGCGTTCCGCCGTGCCTCGTCGCCGCTGCCGCCGCACCGCGACGGTACCGCCGACACCGGATTTAAATTCTACGTCGCTCGTCGCGCGAGTCGCGAATCCGCACGCGTTTTCTCTCTCTCTCTCCTGCCGTCGGCCTATCGAGCTCGCTCTCCGGTACGCGCTACCGTCGCCGCGCGTCCTCGCGTGACACACGCACCACTGCGCGCGCGACGACCGAATGGCGATTCGCGATCGCGCGCGAATTATGGCGTCCGCGCGAGGAACGCGCCAAACGTCTCGCCGGGGCGCCGCTGCCTCCCGGACCAGCGTTGCGCGGTGGGCGACGAGGACGTCGCGTCTGTCGCGTCGATCGCTCCCACGCACGCCACGCTTCCGAGAAAAGTTTTTGAATCGAAGTCGCGCGCTCTTATCGCAACATCGCCGCACACGCTCCCCCGGGCGCGGGGAGCGGGGCCGGGGAGGGAGCGAGCGCGAGCGCGCCGCGGAAGGACGCGCGCGCGCGATAATCTCTCGCCGGCGCGCCGCGGATCGAACGTCGAACCGCGGAGCGCGATGCGCGTTTCACACCCTCCGCGCGCGCTCGCTCGCGCGCTCGCGCCCCGACGACTCGGGGAAACCTCGAACCCAGCCGAAACTCGGGCGGAATTCCCGGCGCGCCGGACGCCGCACCTGGACCGACCAACCGCGAGCGCCCGGTCCGGCCGATTCTCGCGCTCGTAAACAATGGCCACGGCCACCCGGACGTGCGACGCACGGTCGCGACACCGCCGGGACGTCGTCGGCGCGCGCCAACCGGGGTACCGGGGACGCACCTGCGTGCCGAAACGCGTACAAACGCGCGCTCCGTGTCGCTCGCGGATAATCACGTGACGCGACGATCCGCGATTAGGAATGGAAGTCGGAGGCACTGCGCGCGGCGCGGAAGGAACTCTGGGGAACGTCCGGAAGACGCGCGCGCGCGCGGTAAAATGGCCACCCTAACCCCGCGCGAACCTCGCACGGCCGCGGCGACTGTGCGAATGCCGAGCGCGAGTGCGCGCGGCAGCGGCAGCGCGCTCGGCGATCCCTGCGCCCGTGTGCGCGCGCGCCCGTGTGTGCGTCGGTACACGCGTACCACGCGGTGCACGTCGCCGGCCGCGACTCCTGGCTGCTCCCGGCGCGCTCGTCACCGGATCGACGTCGCCCGACATTGCCGCCGCGACCGAGCGACGCGCGCGCGACGGAATATATCGATAACGAGCGACCGACGTCGATCGCGCGTAGCGTTACGCGCCTCCGCGCGCGTGGCGCGCGGCCGCGGATCCGCTCTCTTCGCTGCCCCCCGCGCTCGCTCGCCCGTTCGTCGCGTTCGACGCGCGAGCCGGGATGCGCGAGATCGGCGGAGAACCGTGACGGACCTCGCGTCGTCGGCGCGGCACGCACGGCGATCCAGCGCGCTCCAACACGCCCGCCGCAGCGCGTTATCGTCCGCTCCTACTCGCGTCGCGATAAATCCCGGACTGACTCAAGGAAGGGGAGGGAGGGTAACGCAAGGTGTTCCTCGCGGTACTCGTGTCCGCTGATGAACCCCGCGCGTGACTCCGCTCCGCAGTTTCGCCGCGGTAGCGTTGCTTGCGCGCGGACGCGTCGTCCGTTGGTATATATTGCACAAGGTTAAAGCGGTGCGGGGACACGCGACGATAAATAACACCGTCGCTGGCAAGTCGCGGGGCAGACGCACACGGGGAGTCGGGCGCGCCAAACAACCCGACGCATGGTGCGCCCACCGGGGAAACGGCGCACGTTTCGTCGAAATGATTCGGGTACGTACCTCGAGAAGATACGGCATAACGCTGCGTACGCGCTGTCGTCTCCTTCGTCGAGCGCTGCGGAATCGTTTGCGCGCGGTGCGACGCGCGCGTGTCGCCAGCTGTACGGCGAATTTCGATAAAAACAAAGAGGTGCAATGCCGGGTGCGGCTGAATGCGAGATGGACGAACCGCCAAGATGGCACGCGACGCGCAGTTTCCGTGCGAACGTACTGGCGCAGTGCCGTGCGCGATCCACACTGGTGCCTAACGCCACTTGTCGCGCTCTTCAAGGCCCGTGCATCAGTTTAGCCAATCGTGCGGGCGCCGTGGTTAGTCACGTGTTCAAGCGTCGCGCACTCTCGTCGTTCAACGTAGAGCTCTGGTCCAACGTCGAACCGCGACCGTTTTCCGATGGCTCGCATGGGAGTCGTTGCAAAAGTAAAAGACGCTGCGAAAATAAAAAACGTCGAATTTCACTCGAGCTTTGTTCTCACTTACTTTGCCAATTTCCTTCGATGCTCGAGATACACTTTGACTCGAATGTACTTGGGGAAGCTTCTGGAAAACCGCGTTATTGCGAGTTTCTGCAGCAGAAATATATATGGGGTACGATAATTTTATAACGCAACCACGGTATCAGGATATACAGTAGGGACAAGCACCCGTTTTCGAATCGGCCGCGCAGATTGGCTTGCGCATCCCAAGCGGCCATGTTCTTGGGCGGCTTCCAATCCCGTTCGAAGTAAAGAACGCACATTACCTTCGTAACTGTGATCACATATATTGGGTTGGCCAAAAAGTAATTGCGTTTTTGTCCAATAGATGGACATGCATGTCTTGAAACGTAACTAACTTCATTCTAAACCGCAAATTCATTATGTAGGTTAACAACTCACGGTTCAAGCTTGTTTTAGAAAAAGAAAGCACGCGATTTCGTTAACAATTGTTTGTTTGCCGTCGATTTCAAAATGGAAAATCAAAAAGAACATTTTCGTCATATTTTGTTTTGTTACTTCCGAAAAGGGAAAAACGCTGTGCAAGCTCATAAAAAGTTATGTCATGTATATGGCGAAGATGCTTTAAAACTGCGGCAGTGTCAAAATTCGTTTACTAAATTTCGATCTGCAGATTTTAATGTGAAAGATGCACCACGCTCAGGAAGGCCAATCGAAATTGATGATGACAAAATAAAGGCACTGATCGATTCCAATCGGCGTTTAACGACACGAGAGATTGCTGAGAATCTTGAAATATCGAAATCGAGTGTTGAAAACCATTTAAAACGACTTGGATACATTAGTAAGCTCGATATTTGGGTAGCACATGAGCTGAAAGAAATTCATCTCACTAAGCGTATTGACATCTGCGATTCTCTTTTGAAACGTGAGGAAAATGATCGATTTTTGAAACGCATGATAACAGGCGACGAAAAATGGATCGTCTACAACAACGACAAACGAAAAAGATCGTGGAGCAAGCGTGATGAACCTGCTCAAAGCACTTGAAAAGCAGGTATTCACCAAAGAAAGATTATGCTGTCAGTCTGGTGGGACTTTAAAGGTATTGTGTATTTTGAGCCGCTTGCGAGGAATCAAACCATTAATTCAGACGTATACTGTCGTCAACTGGATAAATTAAATGATGCCATCAAACAGAAACGTCGAGAATTGGTGAATCGCAAAGGTGTTGTGTTTCACCACGATAACGCTAGACCACGTACAAGTTTGGTCACTCGTGAAAAATTGTTGCAGCTTGGATGGGATGTGTTACCATGATGTTACCACATCCACCATATTCGCCAGACCTGGCACCATCAGATTATCATTCGTTTCGTTCTTTGCAAAACGCCTTGAATGGTAAAACCTTTACTGCTGATGAGGATATGAAATCGTTGCTGGAATTGTTTTTTGCTGAAAAAGATAAGAACTTTTTTGAGCGCGGAACCATGAAGTTGCCTGAAAAATGGCAAAAGATAATCAAACAAAATGGACAATATATTGTTTAATAAAGTTTTTGTTTCCCATGAAAAATTCGCCTTTTATTGGGTTGGCCAAAAAGTAATTGCGTTTTTTTCCAATAGATGGACATACATGTCTTGAAACGTAACTAACTTCATTCTAAACCGCAAATTCATTATGTAGGTTAACAACTCACGGTTCATGCTTGTTTTAGAAAAAGAAAGCACGCGATTTCGTTAACAATTGTTTGTTTGCCGTCGATTTCAAAATGGAAAATCAAAAAGAACATTTTCGTCATATTTTGTTTTGTTACTTCCGAAAAGGGAAAAACGCTGTGCAAGCTCATAAAAAGTTATGTCATGTATATGGCGAAGATGCTTTAAAACTGCGGCAGTGTCAAAATTCGTTTACTAAATTTCGATCTGCAGATTTTAATGTGAAAGATGCACCACGCTCAGGAAGGCCAATCGAAATTGATGATGACAAAATAAAGGCACCGATCGATTCGAATCGGCGTTTAACGACACGAGAGATTGCTGAGAATCTTGAAATATCGAAATCGAGTGTTGAAAACCATTTAAAACGACTTGGATACATTAGTAAGCTCGATATTTGGGTAGCACATGAGCTGAAAGAAATTCATCTCACTAAGCGTATTGACATCTGCGATTCTCTTTTGAAACGTGAGGAAAATGATCGATTTTTGAAACGCATGATAACAGGCGACGAAAAATGGATCGTCTACAACAACGTCAAACGAAAAAGATCGTGGAGCAAGCGTGATGAACCTGCTGAAAGCACTTGAAAAGCAGGTATTCACCAAAGAAAGATTATGCTGTCAGTCTGGTGGGACTTTAAAGGTATTGTGTATTTTGAGCTGCTTGCGAGGAATCAAACCATTAATTCAGACGTATACTGTCGTCAACTGGATAAATTAAATGATGCCATCAAACAGAATCATGAAGTTGCCTGAAAAATGGCAAAAGATAATCAAACAAAATGGACAATATATTGTTTAATAAAGTTTTTGTTTCCCATGAAAAATTCGCCTTTTATTTATATAAAAAAAACGCAATTACTTTTTGGCCAACCCAATAGATAGAGAAACATAATCAAACAGAAAAATTCGCATATTGTATTGTATTGTTTGTTTTGTGCTTTTGTTAAAAACAATGTCTAAGAGAATACATCGAGTGTGTGCGGTGCAAAATTGTTTTCACAATGATTCACAGTGATAATATATCATTTTTTCGCGCTTTCCAAAAGAGAAAGAAAGGTATGCATTACTTATGTATTTATAAAATATGTAATTGTTTTTAAGAAAACACATTAAAAATATTTGCTGATAGCGGTGGTTTCTAATATTATTGATACGCTACTTGCCGCCCGAAGACATGGCGGATCGGCTGAAAAAGATCAAAGGTGCCGACGCTCTTTGTCCCTACTGTATATCATTATACTGTGACACAACCTTGCCGTTTTGCTCCGTACGGCGTCGTACTAGTGCTTTCCGTTTTTGATGGAGCAGCTCCCTCTCGGTTCAGTTTTAATCATGGGTTCAACAGATTCTGGAAACCGGATCTCAATTATTTATTTTTTGTACATGACTAACTATCGTTTTCACATTACAATAATTTAAGAGCACTTTGCGATTCGTCTTACTCTATTATTCTTTCTATCTCTCTCTAGAGTGAGATTTATCGATGAGCGATACGATCGCATGCCCCGAGCGGCAATTTGAAAACTGACAATCCTTGATCAGTCGGAATTATATCTCAATTTACATGAGCGATTCCAATTCGAATCGACTCTCGCACGGACTCGAAAGTCCAAGTTTTTAAAATTTTAAAAGCGTTATTGTTAGACAAATCCTCGTAACGCGCAATGAGATTAACATGTACACGTGACATTTGCGTATGACATATTCCTACGTATCGTGGGCTTATTTTATTATAAAACAAATATATCACAAATATAAAAAACCGCGTTCCTTATGATCCTACATATAAAACTAATTCTGACACACGATCAATATCAAGCGCAATCATTCCCGTCTTTGCTCCACTCTAAGCGCAATTGTTCTCTTTTTCGGCGAAATCACCGTTGCTGTGCCGCTTCAGTTTGGAGATCTGCAACGATTAAATCGGATTAGCTCGGCAGAACGGCGCTCCCCGTCGTGTTCAGGCGAACACTTCAACGTTACGTACCAGCTTGAGAGGCTTTACTTTAGCAATAACTCTATTATTTTCCTTCAGCGGGCTCTGCCCCACCTTTTCGTTGCTCTTTCTTCGATAAACGGGGGAGTAACGTTGGGAAGTCGCCAGACTTCTATTCAAACGTTGCGGTGATTCCGGTAAGGAACGCTGATGGTTTACGTTGAACGACGAATTGTGTCTTGGTGGTGTCGAGTACCTGGAAGTACGAGGTACGTCTGTTTCCTGACGTTTTGGTGTCGCACTTTTCTTCGGAGTCGGTAGCTTGGAACACGATCTGAAATACGATCAACTACCGTCATATGAACGCGAATACGTAACAAGGATGTGCATGAGAAAGTTGTTCGCTCTCTCACCTCTTAGGACTGTCCTTTCGTTCATCGTTCCCGGTTGGATTTGCGTACGTAGTTACCGGCGAAATCTCGCAAGAGAAGTTGCGGTTTTTATTAGCGGATGTTACCTGCGCACTCGATGCCTTACCGTTCTGACCGTTCGGCGTGGACGAGGCCACTGGGTTGGACCTCGCGGGCTTCCTAAGCATGCAGTGGTTACTGTCTACGGAATTGGGAGTGCTACTGATTATTTTGCTGCCGAAAGCAGCGACTTTGTCAGATTTCGGTGGCGTGACGGTACTGGAAGACGGTGCCGCTCGTTTCCCGAGTGACGCTGTGAAATATAATATAAGAGCTGATAAATTCGAAATTTTCAATCGATTCTTAATTTTTTTTCAATTACAATATTACTAATTAATTAATTAATATTAACTAAATCAAGCTTCGACTCATTTGAATCCTTTTAGCGAACTAAGCACACCTCTTTTTTGTACATTGTTTACAGGATGTAACGCTTTCATGGGACCTTTTTTATTAATTACGCTCGATCTTTTCTTTAGTCTATTTTTAACGTCGCCTATAGCAATGGGTTTCTCCTTCTTGACATCGTACTCTGTAGTCTCCACTAAAACATTTATGCACCAATTCAATTTCAATTTTCTATATTTAAGATGGCCATTTAACGATACATGCAAAACACATTTATTAAATATAATTTACCTTTTGTCTTAGCCGTTTCTGGAATCACGACTTTTTTATTTGCCAAGCTAATGAATTCGGAATCACTCGAGGAACGCTTCTTGCGATTTTCTACTTCGGATATACCCGTATATTTATGTCGAATGCCTGGCATGTTGCTAGTCGGTGACTCAATCACAGGTGCGCTTCTCCTACCGGATTTCTCAAACGTCCTCTACAGAGAATGTATCGATGCATAAGCAATAATGAAAATATTAAAATAAAAATAAAATAGTTAAAAATAACGCGATAAATGAAAGAAACATTTACTCACTTTAGATTTGGAATCGAAACTTCGTCTATGCGTTGCATTTGCCAAATGTGCAACACGATCGGACCCTACATCTTTTACGGGTGTAGTTTGCTGGATGTTACGCTTTCTATCGCAGTTCATCCGCTGCTCGTTCTCCAATTTACAAATATTTGACGCAATATTCAATGCTTTCCCTATATTTTTAAGTATCTGTATCGTCGCAGCATCGTCGGCCTGACCACGCAACAATTTTCGAAGATTCATCAACAGCTCTACCGCTAGCTTTTCATCCAGCTGATTATTCTGCTGCTCGATGTAACTGGTATTTACTGCTACTTTGGGTGCATTCGTATCGTTGAGATTTCTGCTATTATCTTTGCAAGGTGAAGTTTGCGCCGAGACATCGTTATCGCTGGCAGCAACGGCAGCTTGCGATGTATTTTCCAATTTGTGAGTTATATCTGATAACGATTTTTCACCGTTGCATACTTCTCCTTCGGATGATATTTTTCCACTCTCATCCTTGCCTTTATCTACACTCGTCTTTTCGGAACTCTCAGCGCTACTCGATTTCCGTGGACTTTGCAATTCGTTCGATATATTGAGACATGTTATTAATAATTCTGTATTATTTTTAGCGCCCAGAGCAATCTCCAGATCATCAACTAATTTGTTAACTTCCGTATTATTTTCTGCTTTAAGTAATTTCTTTAGATCCGAGAGTAACGAGGTCACAATAGTCTGTTTTACGGTAGGAACACAGTCAGTGAATTGCGACACTATTCCTTTCAAAGAATTCTCCTTCGCGTTATTCATACTTGTAGAAATATGTTGTTTATCATCTTTTATAGCGTCTTTTGAATTTTTTTCTGGAGAAACAGGTAATTCTATTAAATTATGTACTACAGGTTCATCCTCAAACGCTGGTAATAAATCTGACATCCACAGAGTATTATTCGAAATTAAATCATCACTATCTGCACTAGCTGATGAAAAAAAAGAAAGGTAATGAAAAATATTTGTTAAGGAATTACACGAATTAACTGCAAGTTATAATGCTTACATCCAGAATCTGATTTTAATGCTAATTCCTCGAAAGTTCTTGCAAGAGTTTTAGCCTCATTCATTATGGACTTGTCGAGTTTGCTAGTATCCTGTAAGCAATTTTTCTTGTTTAACATGAAATAGTTTGAAATATAAAATCATGCAGAATTATGTTTTGTGTGTACTAAGATTATATATTATACATATATTATTTATTTAAACAATATATAATCTCTGTACGCACAAGACATAATTTTCTCAAATAAAGAATTTAAATCTTTATAAAATAACTTCAGGTACATACATATTACAAAACATGACATAATAATAGAAATCTTACAGTGAATACGGAATCCGAAGAATCAGTAGAAACTGAGCTCTTATTATGCTCTTTATTGGAATTTTCTAGTACGAATACATCGACATCTATCGGTTTATCATTTGCGATTTGCTTGTTATTGCCTTCTTTTAGAGAATTAGAGTCATCCATTACACTCGAGATGCTATTTGTCCCATTCATAGTACATTTTAACTTATTGAATTTCTCTGCTAGGTCTGATAACTCATATTGCTTCAATTTTACTTCTTGAGAATCTTCGGCCGTACTTGTCTTCTCTACATTTTTTTTCAGTGAGTTACTGTTTAAGAATGCATCGTTCATAGTATCATTTGACATTAACGATGATACTGAGATGGAATTTGGCTTTACAGACGAGATGTTTGACAAACTAGAAAATACAGACTGTTCGCTTTGCTTGCTGTCTAGAAAGCCTCTGTTCAAGGATGAGACGGTGCTACCCTCGCTTTGCAGGGCCCTTCTCTGGTCACATGATGCAGACTGTAACCTCCTGTTCAGACATGGTAATTTTATTGGTGACCTCATGTCCCCTTGCGATAATGCACATCGAGACTCTATTGACTTTACATTGGCATTTGGAGGAAGATGTAATTCTTTAAACAACGCATCGCTTTCCAGAAAAGGTGATATCTCGTTATCCTCCTTCGTCTTGGAAGCCGGTTCTAACAAGGTATCATTCATCGCAGACTGATTTAAGATTGACAACTCGAGCGAGTCGGGAGTTGTAACGAATATCTTAAGATTGTTCTTAAGAATAGGCGCATTCTCCGTTACATTATCGCTACAAACGACGTCAGTGTTTCTCGCACTATGACTGCAGAAGTCCTCCTTGACTTCTGTCGCAAGCTTCCTACAGGACAGTTCTAGCTTATCTCTCAACAAAGACTCATCCAAGGCGTCCAATGTTTTGTTCATCTTTAGGTATCTCTTTTTGCGCTTCGGGGTGAAGTCATCCGTAAAGTCCACCAATTGCATCCTCGGGTCTGCGTTCTTCCTACCTTTGAACTTGAGGGCTCGCTGGAACATTACCTCGAAGGGATCGCCCTTCTTACTGATGTACTCGGTGGTCTCGTGCAACACTCTGTCAAACGGATTGCTGCCCACGCTCTCGCGCTTCTCGCTGGCTGACGGATTTGCCTCGCCGCCGGTCGCCTCGGTGGTCTTCGGCACCGGTATCAGAGGCGATGCCAATTTCGCCGCGTCCGGCAGCCCCTTCACGTCCGGGCTGTTGAGGTCTATCAGATCGCACATCTCGGCAGTGCCGGGGGTTTTTCAGTGTCTATAACGAGTCACAACCAAGTCGGTTGTTACGAAGAAAAGTCGTTACACGACTTGCGAATCGCATCGAAACGCCGGCGTGTACGTACGCACCGTTACGCGTGCGTCATTTTTGCCGCTGCACTCGAGAGCACTCGACCGACGACGGATTACCCCCGGATTTACCGCTCGACGAACTCCTCGAACATTACAGCCCACGTAGAGAACGGCGTTTCCCGCGATGCTTTTGCGTGGCTCGCAACGCGTATCACAACCTGGTGCACGAGCCCGATGGCGGTTTACGGCCGTGGTTATTTTAAATCCGCACGGCGGAATCGCGGCGCGCACTCTGTCGGATCGCGTGAGCATTAACGGAAACGAGACAGGTGTCTACGGCGCTGTCGAATCGCGAGGATTCTACTCTCGATTCGAGCTATCGATTCATCACGATCTGCGATAAGATTGACTTTCGAATTTCGATCATGAAATATTTTGATTTTTCTTTCCCGGATCTATAACTTTGCAAGTTTTCTTATTAGCATTATGTAAACATGCATTTATGCTTTAGAATTGACAAAAATCAGTTAACATTCCAGGGATAGTTTAATAATTGCATTGTTGAAAATAGAAAGAGTAGAATCGTATCATCTCGTCGATTTTCGTCACAGCTTATCACCTAATTATTGGGTCGTCCGGAAAGTTCGTGCCGATTTTTAATAGATGGCGTTGGAACATGTCTGAATATATCAATGTATTGAAAACATACGATTTATATACATATGCTTAAAGGTGACATTTCAACGCATCTTTAGGAAAAAAGTTGTTTCAGATAAATTGATTCGTGTCAGTTTTGTACTCTTTTGAAGATGGAAGAAAACAAAGAACATTTTAGACACTTGATGCTTTTCTATTACCGGAAAGGCAAAAATGCCTCACAAGCAACAAATTTGGTATGTTCTGTTTACGGAGAAGGCGCTTTAGCTGAAAGAACCGTACGTAAGTGGTTCGCTAAGTTTAGAGCTGGTGATTTTAACCTTAAAGACCAAGAACGCTCGGGCAGACCCTCTACTACTGATGATGACCAAATCAAGACACTGATCGAGAATAACCCGCGCTACACGACACGTGAATTAGCAGAGATACTGAAAATATCGAAAACCACTGTCCACGATCATGTAGTGAAGCTTGGTTACGTAAGTCGCTATGATGTATGGGTTCCGCATAATTTGGCCGAAAAAATTTAATGGATCGCATTTCCATCTGCGACTCGCTGTACAAGCTCAACGAAAACGTACCATTTTTGAAGCAATTAGTGACGGGTGACGAAAAATGGATCATTTACAACAATGTAGAACGAAAAAGATACTGGGGTAAGCGAAATGAACCAGCATTAACCATTCCGAAAGCCAGCCTTCATCCAAAAAGAGTCATGCTCTGTGTCTGGTGGGATTGGAAAGGAATCCTATATTATGAGCTCCTACCACACAACCAAACGATAAATGCAGATAAGTACTGCTCGCAACTGGACGAATTAAAGACAGCGATTCAGGAAAAACGTCCAGAATTAGCTAATAGCAAGGGCGTCGTGTTCCATTAGGACAATGCCAGACCTCAAGTTTCTTTGACCACCCGACAAAAATTGTTGGAGTTTGGCTGGGATGTGCTACCTCACCCACCGTATTTACCAGACATTGCACCTTCAGACTTTCACTTATTTAGGTCTGTGCAAAATTCTCTTAGCGGCAAGAACTTCAACTCTTTGATCGACGTAAAAAACCACCTTGAGGAGTTTTTCGCCAAGAAACCTAAGAAGTTCTGGGAGAATGAAATCTTCCAGTTGCGTGAAAGATGGACAAAGGTTGTGAAACAAAACGGTGCATACATAAGTCAATAAATATTTATCGACATAAAAAAATACTGCCTTTGAATTTTCCTTCAAAATCGGCACGAACTTTCCGGACGACCCAATACATAATTGCTACATCTATTAAATATAATTATTCAGCTATGTTGAATTGAAAATATAATAGATGGCATAACGAGGTTTTATGTATTTTGAATATGGTTTATTTTATAAAAAATTAAGTACGCAAAATGGTGATTTACAAATAGAGAAATATATAAATAGTCATTGTTTTTAATAATCATTACTCTCAGGCAAGATATAAGGCACATGGTATTCATCTATCGCTTGGACTATACTAGTATGTACAAATGTGATATTCTCACTAGCTTTATCGTCGATTCGTACAGATGCAACTGCAGTGTCTTTACAATTCAAAAATGGTAAACAATTTATTAAAGACATTTGTTTCATACATATACGTATTTACCATTTCTTGTCTTTCTTTCCGCTAGTGCACACGTCAATTATCGAGATAAATAATTCTTTCACTTACTTATCAAAATTTATTATTTTTACAATATAATTTTAAGTCACGCTGTCAGAATAGCGTGACATAATTTTACGTTAGTCATGGATAAGTTCAAAAGTTATTCAACTTCTACTACTGCAGCTAGGAAAAAACATTGTCATAAAAATAACAGGCAGACATGATATAATGTTAACAATATATGACTCAACCATTATGTGCTCGTTATACTATTAAAATATTCCTAGTAACCGTCATAAAAAATGACACTACTTCCTTTTCAACATTGGCGTTATCAGCGATTTTAACGTTTAATTGTACGTATAATGTAATATATCCTACGTACCCTCTTATAAAGAGACTTCACATTATAATGTTTCTTAAAGAGCTGCCCGCCGTAAAATTGATACAAAAGTGTTTACGTCGCAAAAAGGGATATAAAAATTACTAAACGTCATTCTCGATGCTTACTAACTAACGAGCGTTAAGTGGATACGTAACAATATCGAGTCAGGGAGTTATTTTACAGGTACAGTCATTTGATTTCATATCCACTTAACGGACAAGACTCTTAATAACATTTCCTTACTAAAAAGAAAGGGAAAGACAAAGAACGCGTGTCACGGGATGCAACCAGATCGTTTACTTTCTAATCTACTGTAAAGTGGAACTATTTCGGCTATCGCTTCGCGCGAGAATGGCCCCATGCTGACGGAAACGGAGGACATGGGGGACGTGATATATTGACGTTATAAAATATGGGAGTCGACGAAACCTGTAAATAACGAGGTCCTTGTTCGGTGCGGGCACATGAAAGTCACGCCAAATCAATCCCAATTTACGGTAGCAATACGTTTGAGCATATCTACTCAAGACACCCTGTAAATGTCTTGCAACAGTCTCTTCATTACGTTAGCTGAAGTTAAATTACAGTCTATAAGTTAAGTTCCATTTTCTCTCATGGGGGGGGGGGGGGTCTCGCTGTGATGACGCGTCGACAAATCGTACCGATAAACCGTTAAATAAATCGCGCGGATAAATTCTTGCGTTGCTTGCGCGCGTGATTTGGATTATCGGCGCGAAACGTCCGCTTCCGCTGGCGACGAGGGTCGTGTCGCCGTCTAAACACCGAGACATAGCTGCGATCACATTCTCACAAACGTTGTTCGATAGGCAGCGGTCCTTGAAGCAGCGACGACGGCTCGTTATGCGACGTGACGTTCACGTCAGATCCGGCTGCGTCGCCGTTGTTATGGCTGTTGTTGCTGCCATTGTTGTTTTGGCCGTTTAGAAACGACGTCATTTCCATCGACGACTGTTGCCCGCTCTGGATTTAGAAAGATGCGTGTTCGTTCGTTCGTTCGCTTCGTTTTTCAGATCTAGAGCGTGTAAGTGGTAACGTGCGTGTGTTGCGTTCGGAAAAACAAAAGAAAAGCGGCTCCAGAGAGAGTGCAGAGAGCGAGTAGAATTAAAGAGCAGCGCGCGACGAATGCTAAAACTAGAAAATACTAGTCTCTTTAATACGTCGGACTATTTTCGACGTGGGATCTCACATTCCTAGACGAGTGCAGGGATCGACGTCGAGTTTTACGCGTGAATGCGAGACGCGAGCCAGAATCTCATCACAATTATAATTAAGTGGATTTACAATCAGTTTTTGAATCGTCAAAGCGATCGGGACTCGCGTGCACACGACTAATATGTTTCCTGCACTCGTCTGGGATCGTACTGATTGCCGGAAGGAAAGTAAATGATTGAGCAAGATCAGGCGATTATGTTTCGCGAGAAATCAAATTGAGATATGCGCAGAGAGACTTCATTATATGCTTGAAGAAACTTCAATGTTACATTTCGCCAAATACCAAGTGAATAAGCACAGTCCGATTACTTTCTTCCCGGTGAAACAAAAGTGCAGATGTTGTTACTTACAAATACTGACCTTAGGCTGCATTATATCTTCGGACGCGTCAAGACCGGCAAGCGGATTAGATGTAATGTTAATTTTGGAGTCTGTGACTCCGCCGTTCACCATTACTCGTCCGTTTGCTATCGGCTTTCCTGTCCCATTATTAGAAAAAAGAAGAACGTTATATTCGATAATTATTATATACAGGGTGTTTCCTCTAACTGTAGCACTTAGAATATCTCTGCTTCCTTTGATGATATGAAAAAAGTCAAAGGACGAAAATTGTTCGAGTCAAAGAGACTAGTACTCTGGTAAGAAAATTATTTTTTTAATGTGACCTTTCACAAGATATCAAGGTCATGAACATTTTTTTAAACGAGATGGTATATTTTCCTTAACGAAATGATGTAGCTTGTAAAAAACAAATTCAACCGTACAGAATATGTTGACCTTCAAATGACTTTGAACAAAAATCACGTTTAGGAAAAGAAACTCTATTGTATGCATAACTACAAAGATATACCTTTTTTACAGATGTTCGAAATGATCACCGTTTACTTCCATACACTTTCGATGAATAAACGATTGTTTTACGTTTTTGAGAGATTCCGGAGTAATTGCGGTGCACGCACGCTGAATTCTTTCTCGCGTATCTTCAGGTGTTGTCGGAATATCGCGATAAACTTCATTTTTTAGGTGTCCCCAAAGAAAAAAATCAAGAGGCGTAAGATCTGGTGATCGAGCCGGCCAAGAAATTCTTCCACCACGTCCAGTCCAGCGATCAGGAAATGATTCGTTGAGTATGTTCCGTGCAAATGAAGTTTATCGCGATATTCCGACAACACCTGAAGATATGCGAGAAAGAATTCAGCGTGCGTGCACCGCAATTACTCCGGAATCTCTCAAAAACGTAAAACAATCGTTTATTCATCGAATTCGAAAGTGTATGGAAGTAAACGGCGATCATTTCGAACATCTGTAAAAAAGGTATATCTTTGTAGTTATATACATACAATAGAGTTTCTTTTCCTAAACGTGATTTTTGTCGTTCAAAGTCATTTGAAGGTCAACATATTCTGTATGGTTGAATTCGTTTTTTTACAAGTACATCATTTCGTTAAGGAAAATATACCATCTCGTTTAAAAAAATGCTCATGACCTTGATATCTTGTGAAAGGTCACATTAAAAAAAATAATTTTCTTACCAGAGTACTAGTCTCTTTGAATCGAACAATTTTCGTCCTTTGACTTTTTTCATATCATCAAAGCAAGCAGAGATATTCTAAGTGCTACAGTTAGAGAAAACACCCTGTATATACAGGGTGGCCCATTTTAATTTATACAGTCGATTTTTTAAAAAACTAAAAGAGATACGAAAAAATGTTTCAGACAGACATGTCACGATTTCGAGGGGGACATAAGATGATACCATTGGTTTGACCTTGAATAGTCGTTTGAAGGTCACGCGAAGATCACCTTCAATTTCTTAAATTGAAAGCCCAACTTTTTATTGCAGATTCTTATTCTCCATCGAAAAGTAAGTAACTTTTGTCTGAAACATTTTTCCGAAAAATGTCATCTTAAGTCCTTAAAATGTCCTCAAAACTCATCTTGAAGATCATTTTAAGGACATAAGATGACATTTTTCGGAAAAATGTTTCACACAAAAGTTACTTTTCGATGGAGAATAAGAATCTGCAATAAAAAGTTGGGCTTTCAATTTAAGAAATTGAAGGTGATCTTCGCGTGACCTTCAAACGACTATTCAAGGTCAAACCAATGGTATCATCTTATGTCCCCCTCGAAATCGTGACATGTCTGTCTGAAACATTTTTTCGTATCTCTTTTAGTTTTTTAAAAAATCGACTGTATAAATTAAAATGGGCCACCCTGTATATATCTATATATAAATTATTACATAAATTGCTCTTCGTCACCACCACGTACCGTCACCTTGCGATTCTTGGCTCTGCTTACATCTCACTTTCTTATACAGGTATCTCGCGCTCAGAGTGAGAGTGACCAAGAGGACAGCTGCTCCGAGTACTCCACCGACTATATGCGTAACGTGTATACTGACAGGTTTGTTATTCTCGATCGGCTTCAGTTTATTTTCCGCGACCACTTGTTCAACCGGGTGCTCGACGAGCTTCTTGGTCTTCTGCCGCAGGATCTGCGAGAATTCCGACGCCCCGTCCACGCAGAAGCTCTGTAGCTTGAACTCGTACGCGGTGTCGGCTTGTAAGTGAGAGATGGTCATGTTGAAGGCATCCTTCCCCTCGACGGTGGTCTTTAAATAATCACCGGCCGTGGTGGTCGCACGATGATATATGTAGAACCCGTCGATTTTTGTCTTCCTGTCGGGATTCTGCCAGATCAGCAACACCTGATGCGGCCCTATCGCCTCGGTATTGGTCAGCAGCGGTATCGGCATCTTGTTGCTCTCAAAGCCCTTCTTTCTGGTCAGATGGAAACGTACGGAGTTCGGGCTCAGTTTGTTGTCGTTGTTCGAGTACACCGCGGCGATCCTAAATCGGTAGGTATGATCGGGCTGCAGATCGGTCACCTCGAAGGAGCGCACGTGATTCGGTATCTCGGTGTTGGCGGTCATCCACTTTGCTTGCTTGCCGTTTACCTTCGGGCCGATTTCCCGATATTGTACCTTGAAGAATTGTATCGGCAAACCCTTGTTTTCCGGCACTGTCCATCGCACCATCACGGAAACGTCGGACAATCGCGTGACGTTGGGTTGAGTCGGAGGTATCAAAATCGCTGTGAAGTGGAAGACGATAAATCGTACTGCAAACTCGTCGTTGGAAAAGTTTTGGTAAAAAAAAGATAATTTTCAGTAGAAGATAAAAGAGCACAATAAAAATAAAACTTTGCTTATTGGTACAATAAATAAAATTATAAAAACAGTAATTTGCAATAATTGGCATTTGTGCAGTGTTTGGTGTAACCGTTTGCGCGTCGGCTATTAATTAAAGCCCGGATCTCGGGGCGCTAAAATTGTCCACCGGAGGACGCGCCATTGAGTGCATAGTGGGCGGCAAGCGGAGGGAAGGCATCGTTCAGAGGAAAAGTGGCAAAAACAACCGACTCGCTCGCACTGCCGCCTTCGGCGGCTTGTGAGCTCTGGCTGGGGGCTCCGCCCCCTGGACCCCCTACGCAAAAAAGCTTCGTTCAATCTTCTCCTGCTTCGCTTTTAATATATAAATCTCGACGCTAGTTGTCCAATGGAGATTGAATTTGAAATTATGATGTCTTCTTTATTTTGTTGAGGCAATGTAAAGTCATTGACGGGCTATAAAATCAAGCTTTTTTCCTTAATGCAGTTCCACATACATACTTTTGTACCAATAATTAAAATGTTTGATTTCTTTGTGTTTTTTTAGTCTCTTTATCGTGTTCTACCGAAAACTGTCTTTACTAAACTTATTCATTAAAAAGCGCTGGTATGTTAAATTAAGTATCGTATCAGAATAAGCTGAAATTGAGACTGTACAAAAAAACCATCACACAATTCGATATTTAGCGAAACTTACGAGTTTGGACATACTCCGTGGCTAAAGTTAACCCGGAGTTCTGGAGGACTTAATCAGCGATATCTCAAGCAAACGCGGATAACATGATAATGATAACGAAACGCGTGCAATGACGATAACGCAACCGATGCAAATAACTACCTGCGCCTTTCTTCTTTCCTTCCTTGCCTCTGCGCCTACCTCCACCTCTGGTGTGTTTGTGCCTCGATATAGTCTCGTATTCCGGCTTCGATTCGGTCGTGCCGCCCAGGACGTGCTGCTTCGGGTTTACCTGCAGCAAGTTGTAACCCGAGTGCGACCCGTACTCGTTACTGGCGACGCACTGGACGATCCCGGCATGCTTCTTCTCGACCTCGGATATGAGAAGGGTCGAGCCCTTGATCTCCTGATTCTTGCTGGGCATCAGCGATTGCCCGTTGATCAGCCACTCGACGGTCGGTTCTGGTTCACCGGTTACGCTGCAAGAGAGTTCCAATTCCCCGCCTTCGGCGAACGTAGACGCCTTCGGTTGTTTGATGACTCTAGGTGGCTCTACCACCCTCAAGATGATCACGGACTTGATCTGCTGGACCTCGTTGCTCCACACGCAGTCGTACTCGCCGCGATCGGACAGTTGCACGTGGACTATCGTCAAGCCGGTGGATGATCTTATCGACTTCAACGGCAAGGAGCTACCCAGGCGGCTCCAGGTGACGCGCGGCACTGGATAACCGGCGGCAAAACACTCCAACGTGACGTTCTTGCCGCGCGTCACCGTGTATTCCGTTTGCGGTTGCTTCGTGAAGTACGGTGCTTGGAAAGTAGTGTTCGCGTGCACCGTCAGGATTGTTTTGCGGTTGCTCGTGAACATCTGCAGCGTGATGTAGTTGCTCGCGCTGCAGTGATACGCTCCGCTGTCGGTCAGTCGGGCACTCTTGATGACCATGGTCTTGCTATTTACGAGGTCCGCGTCCTCGATGAGAATGTCGTTCTTGTAAAACTGCGCTATGGCTTCTGGCTCGGAATACGGCACCGGACACGTGATAGGCACGGTGTTACCCTCCGTCACTTGGATAAAGACGTCGCTCTTATCGGAGAACCTCTGGATTGTCGCGAGCGTCAGTCTCGCTGGATCAGACGCCAAACCGCTCGTACCTATAAATAGATTAAACACAAATATTGTGATGTATTTAAAAAATTATCTTTTAATTTTTATCACAACGTTGAGATATAAATCTCTATTTTCAAAGTACATTATATTGCAGATTTAATATAAAACAAAAGAAACATATTGTATGTTCATTGAATATAAAGAAAGAAAGATTTAATAATCTATAAAAACATTGTTTTCTTTTATTTTTATGCAAAGACTCGCCGCGAAGACTCACCAAAGAATGCGATACAGCGGTAGTCTCCGGCTTTCGACTCGTCGCCGAAATTGATGAGGAGCCGTGATGTTTTTCCGCCGTTGGTATACGAGTCCTTAGTCGTTCCATTGGGATGGGACAGCGGCGTCCATTTGTTTGATCCCAAGGGCCTGTGATGCCACGCGAAATACTCCGCGGCGAGATTGAGACTGCACTCGAAATTCACGTCATCATTTAACGGAGCGGCCAGAGGTTGCGGGTGTCGGGTAAAAGACATGCCCAGCTCCTGTCTCTCTCCTGCGAATGCCAAGCATTGCATTTTAATTTCCGAGATCTTTGATTAACAGTGCCGTGAAATCAATGAATAGCCGCCTTCAAATAATAGCAGGAAGATCCGAAACGAGTGATTTCGAAATATTGCAAAAATACATTATATTAGGAGTGTGATTTAGTTTTGAGGGTTTTGCAACTAATGGCTGTAGTGTCAGGTTGTTCCAATAGCTGTTTCCGATAACTGTTGTTGCTTACAGTGTTGACATTATCCATGACATTTAGTAGCATTGTAGCAACAGATGCAATAACAGTCGTGTTTGTATCATCGTAAAAATGCAACTTCCGAAAGAGCATTTTCGACACGCGTTGCTTTTGTTTTTTAATCAAAAGAAAACTGCGGCTGAGGGTTATAGAATTCTTGTGGAAACTTATGGTGATTCTGCCCCATCAATTAAGACGTGTGAATACTGGTTTAGACGCTTTAAAAGTCGTGATACTGATGTGAAGGACAAAGAACGCTCGGGACAACCAAGAAAGCTTGAGAATGCAGATTTGCAAGCATTATTGGACGAAAATCCAACACAATCCACTTCAGAACTTGCCAGAGCATTAAATGTTGATCGTACAACAGTTACCAAACATTTACATGAAATGGGAAAAATTCAGAAAGAAGGGAAATGGGTTCGACATCAATTCTCGGAAAGTGCGATTGCGAACCGGTTGAACATTTGCATTTCGTTGATCGCCAGGCCAAAAAAGAAGAGTCTTTTGTCTCGGATCGTTACTGGGGATGAAAAGTGGATCTATTTTGATAATCCGAAACGCAGAAAATCATGGGTGGATCCAGGCGAACCATCACATCCACTCCGAGACGCAATATTCACGGTTGAAAAGTAATGCTCCGTATTTGGTGGGATAGTGTACTATGAGCTGTTAAATCCGCATGAGACTGTCACGGCTGATCGTTATCGACACCAATTGTACAAGTTGAAGCAAGCATTGGACCAAAAACGACCACCAATTGCGAGTAAACGGCGGAAAGTGATTCTTCTTCGTGACAACGCTCGACCTGACGTTGCGTTATCAGTGAAACAAACACTATTAGAGCTTGAATGGCAAGTCTTACCGCACCCCGCATATTCTCCATGCGATTATTATTTGTTCCGGTCGATGCAAGACGCTTTAGAGGATACACACTTTCATAATTTCGAAGAAGTGCGAAAATTCGTCGACGAATGGATCGACTGAAAAGAAGAGTCATTTTATCGTGGTGGACTCCATCTCTTGCCAGAGCATTAAATGTTGATCGTACAACAGTTACCAAACATTTATATGAAATGGGAAAAATTCAGAAAGAAGGGAAATGGGTTCGACATCAATTATCGGAAAGTGCCATTGCGAACCGGTTGAACATTTGCATTTCGTTGATCGCCAGGCAAAAAAAGAAGAGTCCTTTGTCTCGGATCGTTACTGGGGATGAAAAGTGGATCTATTTTGATAATCCGAAACGCAGAAAATCATGGGTGGATCCAGGCGAACCATCAACATCCACTCCGAGACGCAATATTCACGGTTGAAAAGTAATGCTCCGTATTTGGTGGGATAGTGTACTATGAGCTGTTAAATCCGCATGAGACTATCACGGCTGATCGTTATCGACACCAATTGTACAAGTTGAAGCAAGCATTGGACCAAAAACGACCACCAATTGCGAGTAAACGGCGGAAAGTGATTCTTCTTCGTGACAACGCTCGACCTGACGTTGCGTTATCAGTGAAACAAACACTATCAGAGCTTGAATGGCAAGTCTTACCGCACCCCGCGTATTCTCCGGACATTGCTCCATGCGATTATTATTTGTTCCGGTCGATGCAAGACGCTTTAGAGGATACACACTTTCATAATTTCGAAGAAGTGCGAAAATTCGTCGACGAATGGATCGACTGAAAAGAAGAGTCATTTTATCGTGGTGGACTCCATCTCTTGCCAGAGCATTAAATGTTGATCGTACAACAGTTACCAAACATTTACATGAAATGGGAAAAATTCAGAAAGAAGGGAAATGGGTTCGACATCAATTATCGGAAAGTGCGATTGCGAACCGGTTGAACATTTGCATTTCGTTGATCGCCAGGCAAAAAAAGAAGAGTCCTTTGTCTCGGATCGTTACTGGGGATGAAAAGTGGATCTATTTTGATAATCCGAAACGCAGAAAATCATGGGTGGATCCAGGCGAACCATCACATCCACTCCGAGACGCAATATTCACGGTTGAAAAGTAATGCTCTGTATTTGGTGGGATAGTGTACTATGAGCTGTTAAATCCGCATGAGACTGTCACGGCTGATCGTTATCGACACCAATTGTACAAGTTGAAGCAAGCATTGGACCAAAAACGACCACCAATTGCGAGTAAACGACGGAAAGTGATTCTTCTTCGTGACAACGCTCGACCTCACGTTGCGTTATCAGTGAAACAAACACTATCAGAGCTTGAATGGGAAGTCTTACCGCACCCCGTGTATTCTCCGGACATTGCTTCATGCGATTATTATTTGTTCCGGTCGATGCAAGACGCTTTAGAGGATACACACTTTCATAATTTGGAAGAAGTGCGAAAATTCGTCGACGAATGGATCGACTGAAAAGAAGAGTCATTTTATCGTGGTGGACTCCATCTCTTGCCAGAGCATTAAATGTTGATCGTACAACAGTTACCAAACATTTACATGAAATGGGAAAAATTCAGAAAGAAGGGAAATGGGTTCGACATGAATTATCGGAAAGTGCCATTGCGAACCGGTTGAACATTTGCATTTCGTTGATCGCCAGGCACAAAAAGAAGAGTCTTTTGTCTCGGATTGTTACTGGGGATGAAAAGTGGATCTATTTTGATAATCCGAAACGCAGAAAATCATGGGTGGATCCAGGCGAACCATCACATCCACTCCGAGACGCAATATTCACGGTTGAAAAGTAATGCTCTGTATTTGGTGGGATAGTGTACTATGAGCTGTTAAATCCGCATGAGACTATCACGGCTGATCGTTATCGACACCAATTGTACAAGTTGAAGCAAGCATTGGACCAAAAACGACCACCAATTGCGAGTAAACGACGGAAAGTGATTCTTCTTCGTGACAACGCTCGACCTGACGTTGCGTTATCAGTGAAACAAACACTATCAGAGCTTGAATGGCAAGTCTTACCGCACCCCGCGTATTCTCCGGACATTGCTCCATGCGATTATTATTTGTTCCGGTCGATGCAAGACGCTTTAGAGGATACACACTTTCATAATTTGGAAGAAGTGCGAAAATTCGTCGACGAATGGATCAACTGAAAAGAAGAGTGATTTTATCGTGGTGGAATCCATCTGTTGCCAGAAAGATGGGAAAAAGTTATAGAAAAGGAAGGAAAATATTTTGATTAAGGTATTCATTCATTATCATATTTAAATACATGCGTTTTTGAGCAAAAAAACCCTCAAAACTAAATCACACCCCTAATACTTACCGTGCGTAGACACGAACGGGCCATGTAGTAGGATAATGACAATGCCACATAACGAGAGGATAGACGTCATCTTGACACATTCTGTAAACAAGAGAGAAGGCAGTGCCATTAACGTTAACTAGGCATTTCACATGCATTTCTCATGTTGGTTGTTTTCCGGTCTCGTTTGCGGGAAAGCAAATACGCGGCTCGCGGAGCACCAGCGAAGACCCACTAAAATTAATACCGAGCAAGCATACCGTTTAAGTTTAGAACGCCGAGTTCACGTGGAAATAGAACACATTTTTCGCCCTAAACATTAAGAGGACGGAATGACAATGATTGTCTGTCGCAACAACTTACACGTTATCTTACATATAGTAAAATATACGTAATTTTACAACGAAAATATATAAAGTTATAAATCCTACACACAATATTATTGTTACATGCTGAAGAGCCAGAGAAAGTAAAATGAAGAAAACAAACATAATAGCTGAGAGCTAGAAACGAGCCACGAGCGATTTGCAACAACCGTAATTAATAAAAATGTAATGGCATTCGTTTAACGAAGAATGGCAATAAGAAAAGTCGGTGGCAAGGCTGAGTGACGCGTGGCTATCTAGAAAATATCCATATACGGCGTCGAAAGCTGCCGTTCATTGCGCGAACCGTTTTACACCCACGTGCCCCGCTCGCGTGACCATCAGAAAACCATATACTCGCGGGCGCGCGCGATGGCGAAGAGCGACGGTAATAATTCTCTTTTTCGTTGAGTTAACGCTGCGACGCCGACACGGTGCGCGTAGGTATATCCATTCACACAGGGATCGCGGCGTCGTACCGGCGTACTACGCACCCACGCATCGCTCGCTCGCTCGCCTTAATACTCGTGAAATTATCGTGCCGATGTTTCCCCGACGGCGGAAAAACCTGACGAACGAGAGAATACGCCTTGATTTCACGACGAAACGATGTTGAGCTTGATGCTGCGAGCGACTGTGAATATTCTATTCACATCTGATGAACGCGTATGTATTTGTCGACGGATATATTTAATTGCAATAAAATAGCAATTTTGTGCCGAGAAAAAGCAAGATGCTATTGGGTTGGCCAAAAAGTAATTGCGTGTTTTTTATATAAATAAAAGGCGAATTTTTCATGGGAAACAAAAACTTTATTAAACAATATATTGTCCATTTTGTTTGATTATCTTTTGCCATTTTTCAGGCAACTTCATGATTCCGCGCTCAAAAAAGTTCTTATCTTTTTCAGCAAAAAACAATTCCAACAACGATTTCATATCCTCATCAGCAGTAAAGGTTTTACCATTCAAGGCGTTTTACAAAGAACGAAACGAATGGTAATCTGATGGTGCCAGGTCTGGCGAATATGGTGGATGTGGTAACATCATGGTAACACATCCCATCCAAGCTGCAACAATTTTTCACGAGTGACCGAACTTGTACGTGGTCTAGCGTTATCGTGGTGAAACACAACACCTTTGCGATTCACCAATTCTCGACGTTTCTGTTTGATGGCATCATTTAATTTATCCAGTTGACGACAGTATACGTCTGAATGAATGGTTTGATTCCTCGCAAGCAGCTCAAAATACACAATACCTTTAAAGTCCCACCAGACTGACAGCATAATCTTTCTTTGGTGAATACCTGCTTTTCAAGTGCTTTGAGCAGGTTCATCACGCTTGCTCCACGATCTTTTTCGTTTGTCGTTGTTGTAGACGATCCATTTTTCGTCGCCTGTTATCATGCGTTTCAAAAATCGATCATTTTCCTCACGTTTCAAAAGAGAATCGCAGATGTCAATACGCTTAGTGAGATGAATTTCTTTCAGCTCATGTGCTACCCAAATATCGAGCTTACTAATGTATCCAAGTCGTTTTAAATGGTTTTCAACACTCGATTTCGATATTTCAAGATTCTCAGCAATCTCTCGTGTCGTTAAACGCCGATTCGAATCGATCGGTGCCTTTATTTTGTCATCATCAATTTCGATTGGCCTTCCTGAGCGTGGTGCATCTTTCACATTAAAATCTGCAGATCGAAATTTAGTAAACCAATTTTGACACTGCCGCAGTTTTAAAGCATCTTCGCCATATACATGACATAACTTTTTATGAGCTTGCACAGCGTTTTTCCCTTTTCGAAAGTAACAAAACAAAATATGACGAAAATGTTCTTTTTGATTTTCCATTTTGAAATCGACGGCAAACAAACAATTGTTAACGAAATCGTGTGCTTTCTTTTTCTAAAACAAGCTTGAACCGTGAGTTGTTAACCTACATAATGAATTTGCGGTTTAGAATGAAGTTAGTTACGTTTCAAGCATGTATGTCCATCTATTGGAAAAAAACGCAATTATTTTTTGGCCAACCCAATAAAAGGCGAATTTTTCATGGGAAACAAAAACTTTATTAAACAATATATTGTCCATTTTGTTTGATTATCTTTTGCCATTTTTCAGGCAACTTCATGGTTCCGCGCTCAAAAAAGTTCTTATCTTTTTCAGCAAAAACAATTCCAACAACGATTTCATATCCTCATCAGCAGTAAAGGTTTTACCATTCAAGGCGATTTGCAAAGAACGAAACAAATGGTAATCTGATGGTGCCAGGTCTGGCGAATATGGTGGATGTGGTAACATCATGGTAACACATCCCATCCAAGCTGCAACAATTTTTCACGAGTGACCGAACTTGTACGTGGTCTAGCGTTATCATGGTGAAACGCAACACCTTTGCGATTCACCAATTCTCGACGTTTCTGTTTGATGGCATCATTTAATTTATCCAGTTGACGACAGTATACGTCTGAATTAATGGTTTGATTCCTTGCAAGCAGCTCAAAATACACAATACCTTTAAAGTCCCACCAGACTGACAGCATAATCTTTCTTTGGTGAATATCTGCTTTTCAAGTGCTTTCAGCAGGTTCATCACGCTTGCTCCACGATCTTTTTCGTTTGACGTTGTTGTAGACGATCCATTTTTCGTCGCCTGTTATCATGCGTTTCAAAAATCGATCATTTTCCTCACGTTTCAAAAGAGAATCACAGATGTCAATACGCTTAGTGAGATGAATTTCTTTCAGCTCATGTGGTACTCAAATATCGAGCTTACTAATGTATCCAAGTCGTTTTAAATGGTTTTCAACACTCGATTTCGATATGTTAAGATTCTCAGCAATCTCTCGTGTCGTTAAACGCCGATTGGAATCGATCAGTGCCTTTATTTTGTCATCATCAATTTCGATTGGCCTTCCTGAGCGTGGTGCATCTTTCACATTAAAATCTGCAGATCGAAATTTAGTAAACCAATTTTGACACTGCCGCAGTTTTAAAGCATCTTCGCCATATACATGACATAACTTTTTATGAGCTTGCACAGCGTTTTTCCCTTTTCGAAAGTAACAAAACAAAATATGACGAAAATGTTCTTTTTGATTTTCCATTTTGAAATCGACGGCAAACAAACAATTGTTAACGAAATCGTGTGCTTTCTTTTTCTAAAACAAGCTTGAACCGTGAGTTGTTAACCTACATAATGAATTTGCGGTTTAGAATGAAGTTAGTTACGTTTCAAGCATGTATGTCCATCTATTGGAAAAAAACGCAATTACTTTTTGGCCAACCCAATAAAAGGCGAATTTTTCATGGGAAACAAAAACTTTATTAAACAATATATTGTCCATTTTGTTTGATTATCTTTTGCCATTTTTCAGGCAACTTCATGGTTCCGCGCTCAAAAAAGTTCTTATCTTTTTCAGCAAAAACAATTCCAAGAACGATTTCATATCCTCATCAGCAGTAAAGGTTTTACCATTCAAGGCGTTTTGCAAAGAACGAAACAAATGGTAATCTGATGGTGCCAGGTCTGGCGAATATGGTGGATGTGGTAACATCATGGTAACACATCCCATCCAAGCTGCAACAATTTTTCACGAGTGACCGAACTTGTACGTGGTCTAGCGTTATCATGGTGAAACGCAACACCTTTGCGATTCACCAATTCTCGACGTTTCTGTTTGATGGCATCATTTAATTTATCCAGTTGACGACAGTATACGTCTGAATTAATGGTTTGATTCCTCGCAAGCAGCTCAAAATACACAATACCTTTAAAGTCCCACCAGACTGACAGCATAATCTTTCTTTGGTGAATACCTGCTTTTCAAGTGCTTTCAGCAGGTTCATCACGCTTGCTCCACGATCTTTTTCGTTTGACGTTGTTGTAGACGATCCATTTTTCGTCGCCTGTTATCATGCATTTCAAAAATCGATCATTTTCCTCACGTTTCAAAAGAGAATCGCAGATGTCAATACGCTTAGTGAGATGAATTTCTTTCAGCTCATGTGCTACCCAAATATCGAGCTTACTAATGTATCCAAGTCGTTTTAAATGGTTTTCAACACTCGATTTCGATATGTCAAGATTCTCAGCGATCTCTCGTGTCGTTAAACGCCGATTGGAATCGATCAGTGCCTTTATTTTGTCATCATCAATTTCGATTGGCCTTCCTGAGCGTGGTGCATCTTTCACATTAAAATCTGCAGATCGAAATTTAGTAAACGAATTTTGACACTGCCGCAGTTTTAAAGCATCTTCGCCATATACATGACATAACTTTTTATGAGCTTGCACAGCGTTTTTCCCTTTTCGGAAGTAACAAAACAAAATATGACGAAAATGTTCTTTTTGATTTTCCATTTTGAAATCGACGGCAAACAAACAATTGTTAACGAAATCGCGTGCTTTCTTTTTCTAAAACAAGCTTGAACCGTGAGTTGTTAACCTACATAATGAATTTGCGGTTTAGAATGAAGTTAGTTACGTTTCAAGACATGTATGTCCATCTATTGGACAAAAACGCAATTACTTTTTGGCCAACCCAATATTAAGTAAACAAATTAGGAAGAACAACAGAGCAAAATAATGAATGCGACTTTCTGGCGAGCGACTCTCTATTGCGAATCTTTCATTTCGAATCGGTAAACTTGGAAAAAAGGAAGAGAGGAAAAAAAGAGAGAGATAGGGGATGACAGGAGAAAAGGAGGAGAAAGGGAGACGATGTGAGTGTGCGCTATGGGCTATCGGCGTGGCGGCAGCTCGCCGCGTTTTATGTATGAGGAGACTCTTAACTTCTGGTTAAATGGTAGCATAAATGGCGGTGGTATGTAACAGGTGAGAAGGGCCGCAAAGAGGCTGGTTTCCGATGTTACCTCTCGTAAAAATAAAGAAGCCGAATTCCAAAGCAGTGGTTGTCCGCTGCTCTCTCTGCTCCCCTCCTGGCACGGGAACACGCGCGACCAATGCGCTTACACGCATTGAACGTAGTGGCATAATTACGCCTAATCTGGCTGATGTGCGCCTTCGTATTAACAGGCATTCAAGCGTTCGGCTGCTGAACGAACGTGCGTGGCGATTCTAATCGTTTAATTTCGATTGGTATGAACTACGCACACGAATTTTGTAATGATTTTTCGTAATTTGAAGATTATATAAAATCGTTGGGGGGATATAAAGAGTATAATCATTCACTTTAGTGTCTCCCTAATACGTACATGTAAATAATAGACATAATGGTAAGATAACAGTATATTATATAATAGAGAAATCAATTGAAACCGTCACGAGGGATTCCACTAGCAATTTGTACGATTCACTGTAGCGCGATTTACGAATATCAACAGTGCAAATTGCTATCGATTCTCGAATGCGGAATCGATTCTTGAATGCGGAACTCCTATTTTGAACCTTTGAACGACGTGAACGACCTGACATCTTGAATATTCAATTTAGCGTGATTTACGTAGTGTAGGAAGCCTAAGCGAGAAAAAGGACAATCACGAGCCGGTACTCATACACCGGTACTTGTTTCACGAGAGGACGCGAGGCGAGCTCGAAGATTCTCACGCTCAGGTACTCCTCTGCCGAAAATGCTAACAGATCTGCTCGCCTTCCTGTTCTACATGGAACGAGCGGCAATGCCATAAATGACAATCCGTGTCATTGCTGTGCCAACAAAGGATCGTAGTGCGTTTATGGGATCGAGGATCGAGAATTGCGACGTGATGGTGGCAAGGACGAGCTCTTCGTGTCGTTAACAACTTAACAGGTAAGGGATCCTAAAAACCAGGAGGGAAGTTGCGGCAAGTTTTGAGTCAGGAAATATATCGCATCAGGGACACTTAACGATACATCATCGAGCAACGTACACTGAAAAAAAATCTGGTTGCATTAATTAGAAATCTGGCAGGTTCAACCAGTTTGTCTGTTGGAAAATGGACGAATCAGAATTCCTTTAGGAATTACCAGATGAGCATGATTAATTCCTTCCTGTTAAATTTACCAGATTTTCTTGATAATAATACTAAATGTATTTAGTTAAATTAACATAACTGTTTAGTGAAAAGAAACGTTTTTCTGTTTCATTACCGTGAGTTTTCTTGGATTGCTGTAAATGAAATATCACGTTGATATTTATACAGGATGTCCCGTAATAATCGCCTAACCTCTCGCACGCCAATAGAGCAGATCGAGATGAACAGAAAAGTCCCATATCATTTTGCGATATTCGCAATAATAATCGAAATATTGCATATTAGAGTCAAGCGAATCCAGAGCGCGCGGAGGCGAGTGCCGAGCCGCTCGAGGTATAGGATTATTATTGCGAATGTCGCAAAATGGTATGGGACTTTTCTCTTCATCTCGATCTGCTCTATTGGCATACGAGAGGTTAGGCGTTTATTACGGGACACCCTGTATAAAAAAATATAAGAGAACACGTTTTTTCATCCGCCATCACTTCAGCAGCCACTTCACAGCCATTCCACTAACTAATTTCATTTCACTACAGGAGGAAAACGTGCCGTCCGTGCCGATCCGTTTCCCGAACATGCATCACACGCACGACACGAAACAATAGAATGCTGCTGGAGTGCCCTGCGATTAACCAAAATTCCGATTGCATCTTCGTTTGTTCTTATGTCTAGTGTAATATAACTAGAAGTTTTATAGCTCCAACTGGAAAATACTAACCAAATTCTTATAGTACAGTCTATTAAGGGGATGCTGGAGTTGCTAGTGAACTATTTTTTCACTATAGCGATGGTAATTGCAGTTTCGAAAATTCTCTTTGTGGCTTGTGCAGAATAAAAAATCCTTTTCCACAAATGAAGCATAGATAGAAAGAAAGTCCGCTCTACAGGACTTTATATTCAAAATGGCAAAAAGTTAAAAACTTGCATTTGTCTTTTCTAACTTTGTTCCATTTTGAGTATAAAGTCCTGTAGAGCGGACTTTCTTTCTATCTATGCTTCATTTGTGAAAAAGGATTTTTTATTCTGCACAAGCAACAAAGAGAATTTTCGAATGCAATTACCATCGCTATAGTGAAAAAATGGTTCACTAGCAGCTCCAGCCCTTAAGAAACGGTTTAAATAGAAACCGTTTTTAGACCTAAATTTTAAAAACGTATTTTTCACCTTTCTACAGAAACAAAAAATGTGTTTTATTAAATTGATTTGAAATTATATAATTAATATAGAAAAAATAGTAATTTCTACTTTGCGAGTATTAATTATTTTTACATCATACGTTTCAATGCACTCGATTATGGAACCAGAGACAAAAATCGACACAAGTGTGTGTGATTCCCACCTCTGATTCACCAGGCGACCGATAGATGGCCAGGCCAGACGTGACGTTCTCGCAAGTAACATTTGTGTTATCACCTTATAAGTAACCATCCGGAAAACCGATCCAATACTCTTTTCTTCTTCTTTTCTTTTGAAACTTTTGAGATCACTATTACTTGAAGTGATATTTCAAAAGAGTGAGATTCCACTACACGAAATTTAGAGAGTAATTCATAAAATATAAAAGTCTAGTTTTTTATAAAAATGTGACTTAAGGGGAAGCTGGAGTTGCTAGTGAACTATTTTTTCACTATAGCGATGGTAATTGCAGTTTCGAAAATTCTCTTTGTTGCTTGTGCAGAATAAAAAATCCTTTTCCACAAATGAAGTATAGATAGAAAGAAAGTCTGCTCTACAGGACTTTATACTCAAAATGGAAAAAAGTTAGAAAAGACAAATGCAAGTTTTTAACTTTTTTCCATTTTGAGTATAAAGTCCTGCAGAGCGGGCTTTCTTTCTATCTATGCTTCATTTGTGGAAAAGGATTTTTTATTCTGCACAAGCAATAAAGAGAATTTTCGAAACTACAATCACCATCGCTATAGTGAAAAAATAGTTCATTAGCAACTCCAGCTTCTCCTTAAGAAACGGTTTAAATAGAAACCGTTTTTAGACCTAAATTTTAAAAACGTATTTTTCACGTTTCCACAGAAACAAAAAATGTGTTTTATTAAATTGATTTGAAATTATATAATTAATATAGAAAAAATAGTAATTTCTACTTACTTTGCGAGTATTAATTATTTTTACATCATACGTTTCAATGTACTCGATTATGGAACAAGAGACAAAAATCAACACAAGTGTGTGTGATTCCCATCTCTGATTCACCAGGCGACCGATAGATGGCCAGGCCAGACGTGACGTTCTCGCAAGTAACATTTGTGTTATCACCTTATAAATAACCATCCGGAAAACCGATCCAATACTCTTTTCTTCTTCTTTTCTTTTGAAACTTTTGAGATCACTATTACTTGAAATGATATTTCAAAAGAGTGAGATTCCACTACACGAAATTTAGAGAGTAATTCATAAAATATAAAAGTTTAGTTTTTTATAAAAATGTGACTTAAGGGGAAGCTGGAGTTGCTAGTGAACTATTTTTTCACTATAGCGATGGTAATTGCAGTTTCGAAAATTCTCTTTGTTGCTTGTGCAGAATAAAAAATCCTTTTCCACAAATGAAGTATAGATAAAAAGAAAGCCCGCTCTACAGGACTTTATACTCAAAATGGAAAAAAGTTAAAAACTTGCATTTGTCTTTTCTAACTTTGTTCCATTTTGAATATAAAGTCCTGTAGAGCGGACTTTCTTTCTATCTATGCTTCATTTGTGGAAAAGGATTTTTTATTCTGCACAAGCAACAAAGAGAATTTTCGAAACTGCAATTACCATCGCTATAGTGAAAAAATAGTTCACTAGCAGCTCCAGCATCCCCTTAAACGTTCTGGTTATAAAATATCCAGTCCTATCGTGATAACTAGAAATTCTTGGTTAGTTTAACCAAAATGCATTCTATCAGATACGTCTTGTTGATACAATCAAATCATTTTTCTCAGTGTACGTAAAAATGCAACTCATATTTCGTATCCGCAGATCTTTCGTGAAGTTTTATGAGTGAAGAGTGTACTCTGCGCGTTCGAAGATTTGAAGAAACTACCTGCATCTGTTCTAACTCGATAATAAAATTATTTATGTTTCAGATACGTACAAAAGGAGCATTTGACGCGCAATAAAGTGCAGGATTGCATTCCTCGCTTGAGATATCGAAAAGTATCTTTTTCAGACCTGAAACATCGCTTCCGTGTCGCTCGATTGTGTCTCACGGTGCGTTTAATGGGCACGATAATGACGATGATCGCGATCGCGATCGAGAGGAAACGACGATGATGCGGGAGCGACGACGGTGAGGACGGGATCTGGATCGCCGCTCGCGAATAGGTGAGATTTTAAAAAAGAACGCGAGGAATCTCGGAGCGGACGCTGCTGGCGCACGCGGTAACGAATGAGAAGCCTTCTTTTTAAATCCTCCTGTGCTCCTCTACGAAATCTTGATTCCCCTTTCGCCCCCCTCACCTCCCCCTTCCCCTCGTCGCTCGGATACACTTGTTTCGGGCCCCCTCTTTTATGCACTTCCTATCCGCATTTCCTCTACGTCTGTTTATTTTTTCTTCCTTCGCTCTCACTCTCTTTCTCTTGAAGCAAGAATATATACACACACACACACACACACACACACACACACACACACACACACACACACACACACACATCAGTCTCATCTCACTAAAAAAATTACAAAAGCAGGTTATTAAGAAAGATGGGTTTGTCGATTCTTTCGACGCAAATTAATCTTCATTTAAATTTAATCGTTATTTACTTTTCTATAGATTTTTTTGTAGATAGAATCCTCGAATTCATGATTGATAAAAGACAATTTGTCTATGAATAGTTAATTAATGTAGAAAAAATCGGTCCTATCCTTTTCACTTGTACCTTCTCCATTTCTTCTGCAATTTAAAACGTAACACATGCGAATGACAGGAACGACTCTCAAGTGCAAAAAGTCCCAAAAAGGTGCAGAGAAAAAGTTGACAAAATCAAACGCTCGTTTCTAATAAAAAAAATATGATCGACGATAACTGAACCCGTTTACTGGCAAAAAAATCTTCACGTCGTGGTCTTGCGCTGAAATCACGATCGGACGCTTCCTCCGGACGCGGAACGGCGAGCATCGATCGGCCGATGTCCACGCGAGGTTTCGAGCGACAAAAAGGGAAGAAGAGCGCAGAAGCGCACTTGGATGCACAATCGGTGCGATCGATTCGACGAGGTCGAGATCGCTCGGCAGCCGCGCACCGCTTACCCTTTTTCCGATCCAACGCCGAAACAATCGCGCCGTTCCTCAGGAGTATAATCCGGCGCAGGCACGTCGGCTCTCTCGCGCCGCGCGAGAGGAGGAAGAGAGCGCCGAGCGTGCGGCCCGTGCTCCGCACCGTGCGCTCCTTTGTGATCCCGGGCCCCGCTTCGTTCCGCCTCGTTCTGTTCCGTTCCGCCTCGCCGTTTTACATGCTCACGTTCGGCGGTCTGCAAACTATCGATACGCCGATGCGCGACCCGAATGCCGGATTAGTCGGCTCCTCGCGCTACGTGCCGACGCGCAGGCACGACGAGACGCGACGCGAGACACGCTTGACGACGACGAGGGGCCCCGCTAACGCTCGGCGTTCACCGGCGACACTGGAATGCGGACCGACAGGTTTCGAACCGCGGCCGAGCGCCGCGACGACCCGTGTGGAGGGATGCGGCGGGTGGTGGGGTGGCGGCCGGTGAGAGTGGTGAGAGAGCCGCGCGTCTTTCGGTTCGAGAGAGGTTTGTGTTTTGCACTCTGCCGCACTTCCTGCACTTAAACGAAAATAGTGGCGCGTGCGAGAGCCGGTGACAGGATCCTAAATATTAGAGAGGCGCGAATGGGCGCCCTCTTTCTGATTGGTCGGCCGCCATGTTGAGGCGCAATGCCCCGCGTTGTCGATAATCGCGATGTGCAGGAGGATTTCGCATGTGCAGTGCTCCAGCGACCATCTCCCATCCTGTGACATTCGTTCCCCAATCACGAAGCCCTTTAAAAGATATCTCTAATATAAATGTGAGTACTGGAGCAGCAGTAGCATATATATTTGCGCCTCAAGATGGCGGCGTGGCGGCGGAGTGGGGGTACCATTCGCGCCTCTCTAATATTTAGACTCTACCGGTGAAAGCGAGAGCACGGTCTTACATACAGGTCTGGAAACTACCTCTAATTTCAGTGGTGGGAGTATGGCCGCTTTTTGAGGACACATTTAGTTTCTAGCGTAACCACTACTCGTCGCTGTCATCGATGTCCGCAGATAAATATAACCTGAAAAACCGGAGATAAGAACCCACGTGTGTTCATCATACAGGTCTGGAAACTACTCTAATTTCAGTGGTGGGAGTATGGCCGCTTTTTAAAGACATATTTAGTTTCTAGCGTAACCACTACTCGTCGCTGTCATCGATGTCCGCAGATAAATATAACCTGAAAAACCGGAGATAAGAACCCACGTGTGTTCATCATACAGGTCTGGAAACTACCTCTAATTTCAGTGGTGGGAGTATGGCCGCTTTTTGAGGACACATTTAGTTTCTAGCGTAACCACTACTCGTCGCTGTCATCGATGTCCGCAGATAAATATAACCTGAAAAACCGGAGATAAGAACCCACGTGTGTTCATCATACAGGTCTGGAAACTACTCTAATTTCAGTGGTGGGAGTATGGCCGCTTTTTGAGGACACATTTAGTTTCTAGCGTAACCACTACTCGTCGCTGTCATCGATGTCCGCAGATAAATATAACCTGAAAAACCGGAGATAAGAACCCACGTGTGTTCATCATACAGGTCTGGAAACTACTCTAATTTCAGTGGTGGGAGTATGGCCGCTTTTTAAAGACATATTTAGTTTCTAGCGTAACCACTACTCGTCGCTGTCATCGATGTCCGCAGATAAATATAACCTAAAAAACCGGAGATAAGAACCCACGTGTGTTCATCATACAGGTCTGGAAACTACTCTAATTTCAGTGGTGGGAGTATGGCCGCTTTTTAAGACATATTTAGTTTCTAGCGTAACCACTACTCGTCGCTGTCATCGATGTCCGCAGATAAATATAACCTGAAAAACCGGAGATAAGAACCCACGTGTGTTCATCATACAGGTCTGGAAACTACCTCTAATTTCAGTGGTGGGAGTATGGCCGCTTTTGAGGACACATTTAGTTTCTAGCGTAACCACTACTCGTCGCTGTCATCGATGTCCGCAGATAAATATAACCTGAAAAACCGGAGATAAGAACCCACGTGTGTTCATCATACAGGTCTGGAAACTACTCTAATTTCAGTGGTGGGAGTATGGCCGCTTTTTGAGGACACATTTAGTTTCTAGCGTAACCACTACTCGTCGCTGTCATCGATGTCCGCAGATAAATATAACCTAAAAACCGGAGATAAGAACCCACGTGTGTTCATCATACAGGT
Source organism: Ooceraea biroi (assembly GCF_003672135.1). Classification (NCBI taxonomy): domain Eukaryota; kingdom Metazoa; phylum Arthropoda; class Insecta; order Hymenoptera; family Formicidae; genus Ooceraea; species Ooceraea biroi. Next base: position 13,696,793 of record NC_039515.1, on the reverse strand, counting down.
CTGGAAACTACTCTAATTTCAGTGGTGGGAGTATGGCGCTTTTTGAGGACACATTTAGTTTATAGCGTAACCACTACTCGTCGCTGTCATCGATGTCCGCAGATAAATATAACCTGAAAAACCGGAGATAAGAACCCACGTGTGTTCATCATACAGGTCTGGAAACTACCTCTAATTTCAGTGGTGGGAGTATGGCCGCTTTTTGAGGACACATTTAGTTTCTAGCGTAACCACTACTCGTCGCTGTCATCGATGTCCGCAGATAAATATAACCTGAAAAACCGGAGATAAGAACCCACGTGTGTTCATCATACAGGTCTGGAAACTACTCTAATTTCAGTGGTGGGAGTATGGCCGCTTTTTGAGGATACATTTAGTTTCTAGCGTAACCACTACTCGTCGCTGTCATCGATGTCCGCAGATAAATATAACCTGAAAAACCGGAGATAAGAACCCACGTGTGTTCATCATACAGGTCTGGAAACTACTCTAATTTCAGTGGTGGGAGTATGGCCGCTTTTTGAGGACACATTTAGTTTCTAGCGTAACCACTACTCGTCGCTGTCATCGATGTCCGCAGATAAATATAACCTGAAAAACCGGAGATAAGAACCCACGTGTGTTCATCATACAGGTCTGGAAACTACTCTAATTTCAGTGGTGGGAGTATGGCCGCTTTTTGAGGATACATTTAGTTTCTAGCGTAACCACTACTCGTCGCTGTCATCGATGTCCGCAGATAAATATAACCTGAAAAACCGGAGATAAGAACCCACGTGTGTTCATGACTCTTATTGAAAAACGGTTATTGACTACAAAAGTTATCGAAACGTTTATTGAAATGACGAAATGGTGTGCGGTACCGAATTGCAAGACCGGCAGTAGAACCGAGCAGAAACGTTCTTTATTTCGAGTGCCGAAAGACATTGTTACTTGGAAAAAGTGGGCAAAAGCTATTAGCCGCAAAAATAAAATAAAAAGATAAAGGACAGATTTAAACATAAAATCCTGATGGAAAAAATATAATAAAATTTTGCTAAAATGTATTTGAAAATCCCTATCAATTGATCCCGGTTCATTATTTCATCATAAATTTTCAAACTTTTGGAATATTAGATATAAAATTTATAATAAAATACGAAAATTTATAATAAAATATAAAAATTTATGATGAAATGTTAATGAATCGAGGTCGATGACAGAGAGTTTCAAATACATTTCAACAAATTTTATTACATTGTTTTCCATCACGGAAGGATTCGTTTTTATCCACACTTAATTTTGAGAATAAAAACTCAATTTTATTTCATATACATATTTCACTAATTCATTTATAGTCTTAACTTATTTAAAGCGTTATTAATTTATCATATTGTTTTGTGAAGACTGCGAGTGGAATAAAGACAGACAGATATTCCCCCGGCCTCTGACGTCCCTCGTCACCCTGCGAACATCGATCGCAACGCCTCTAGTGGCTGCTAAAGAAATAAAAAGTGACACACAAAATGATCCATCTCCACCTCTGAAGTTCCAGACCTGTATATAAGACCGTGAGCGAGAGAGCAGATTCACGAAAGTGCATCGTGAAACGGTCTCGAGTCTATCTTTAGTCCGGAATAAGTTGGCAATGCGGTCGTCACGTGATCGGGCGCGCGTGCGCGCGCTTTACGAGGCGTGGAATCAGCGATGGAAATTGATAAATGTTAATTGTAAAACGTACGCAAGAACAGCGATACATAGCATAATGTACAAAATGTATGATACGATGTAAATATATACGGTTGCGTATATCTGAAATTAATGCATGCGGATTCGTTTATGGTATATGCAAATCTCCAAACTCAAACTTGGAATGTTCAAACTTTTTGTTGTACAGCGCATGTCAGCGCATGGAGAATGCATTGACGTAATGAGGCCAATCGTCAGATTGAAAATATTCAATTTGAAAAAGTGAATTATATTAAGTTTATAGAAACCCTTATTTCATATTAAGTGAGTTATTTTACAAATAATTGTGTGTACGTGTATATACAGGGTGTTTCCTAAGTAAGTAGACAAACTTAAGGAGGATATTCCTTGGCTTATTTTAAGAAGAGAAGGTCATATAAACATATGTCCTAAACTGCTTTGTTTTCCAAAAAAAAGTACATCACTGTTTTCGTTCACTTTTCGTTTATTATAGAACAGTTTGTGTTATTGCAAATGAAACAAATGAAAAACAATAGTAACCAAAAAGAAAAATTATAACGAAAAAGAAAATAGTAACTAAAAAGAAAAATAATAACATCACAGTAACTGCTAAAAATGTCCACCTGCAGCCATGATACACGCCTCGACTCTCCTTTCCATTGATTGACGTACACGCTCAAAAATACCTGGAGTGTTACGTATTCTTTCACATCCATCTATTATGCGATTTCTGAGATCTTCTTCATTTTGAATAGGTGTAGCGTAAACTAAGGATTTAAGCTGTCCCCATAGAAAAAAATCTACTGGATTTAAGTCTGGGGATCTTGCAGGCCATAAATGGTTTGGTCTTTGAGTACCTCGACCGATCCATCGATTGGCAAACTTCCTGTTCAAAAATTGACGAACTGCTAAGCTAAAGTGGGGTGGAGCACGCTATCCGAAAAGTGAACGAAAACAGTGATGTACTTTTTTTGGAAAACAAAGCAGTTTAGGACATATGTTTATATGACCTTTTCTTCTTAAAATAAGCCAAGGAATATCCTCCTTAAGTTTGTTTACTTACTTAGGAAACACCCTGTATATTTTATATATTTCTATTAAACATATCAAAGTATCGTTATAACCTCATTTTTGTCGAGCACCTCGTTTATATTATTCGTGCGGAATTAAATTTGTGTATGGTGCGTGTGAAACATGTTTACATTATCATTCTTTTTAAAAAAATATTAAATAGTTGCCCATTAAATATTTAATAAGTGCACAATTATAATTAAATATATTATTCACAGAAAATCTGTAATCTCTACAAATATCTGTCCAAAGATAGCTGGCGAATAAATCTGCGCAAAAGTATGCAGAAACACGAAGGGAATATTACCTCGTGTGGCAAATAAATCGCTTTCATGTCTGGACTTCGTTATCGCTGATCCACTTCATTGAAGCTACGATACTTTTTGTTTATTTCCGAGGAATGTCAACACGCTCATCTCTCGACTGCATGTCGTCTCGAAATAACGCTCATTCGGTATTTCTCTTCGTCGAGTCACGTAATCAAAGACGTTAGCAGACGTACGTGTCTTCAGCAGCTGTCTGTAAATATTTCGAAGATCAAGCTCTGCCCGAGTTTTTAAGGGGGTATTCTAGTGTAAAAGCGGAATTTGTATGCTATTTTGGTGAATTTTTTTTGACAAAAGTATAAGGTTTTTTGAGGCAGGGTTTTCCCTGCTTATTCATACATATTTGGTGTATGTTTCCAAATTTTTGTATTAGACGATAACTATAAATAAGCGCTGCACATGATATTAAATAAGAACATGAAAAAAAAGTTGGTCCATGGTTCCCATGATTTCAGCTGTTCTGCTCATCTGAAACAAAAAAACCAAAGAGATTCTTAATTAGTATGAGTGTGGCTATAGCAGGTACCAGAATGAAAAAAAAATGTTGAAAATTTAAAACATGACTTCATTGAGAAAATTAAGTTTCGATTTGTGCCATTTTTTTCACCATTGAAGGGCTGTAGAAATTCCAAAAAACAATATTTTGACTTGATTGTGGTAGGGGCTATAGCCACACATATACTGAAGATGTGTGCAAAAGCCTGAGTCAATTGATTAACTGGTTTTGAGATATCATGGGAACCAATTTGAAAAACATGGTTTCGAGAAAAACACGTTTAAAGTTTTTCATACTGATTACATAGAGATAATGTTACTCACGATCAATCGGCTAGTCCAGGGCCATACAGGGGACATTCCTCTTGTTCGTAGAAGTCCTGCAGAGCTGATCTCTCTTCCCTGCGATTCATTCTCTGATCTCGAGAGAAGTTAGTGGAGCGCCGCTCCGAGCGGGTGATACGAGCTTCGTTCCGGGAGTTTGCGTACATCACCGCTTGCTGACCAATACTAACTCCCATCACGTTCATAAGTTTGAAAATTGGCATAAATCCTTTATTGAAAATTATAACTGCCAAGAATGTTGCTATTTCAACAACTTTCACGCCAGCATGGAGATGTTTTGGAGCAAAAGTCCGAATCAATGAATTTAGGGATTCATTGTACTATATAACCTGTACTATACAAAGGCTCCAATTCAAATGTACGACCTTCAAAGAATAACGATCTTCCGACCCTACCTAAAATACTAACACAATGCTCTGTTGTGTGCCGCGCGGTCCAACCGCCGAGCGCGCGCCAGAGGTTGTTTTCTATTAGGTGCTATTACTTTGTTAATTTTGCGAATCGGGCTAAATCTTCTCGCAGACATATTTTCCATACCATATATTTGCAAAATATGCCAAAAAAATTCGATTTTTCTGACATGCTACACTAGAATACCCCCTTAAGGGGATGCTGGAGCTGCTAGTGAACTTCTTCGCGATGGTGCTGCCATCGCACAATATTTGCACAATAAAATGCTTTTTACAAAAATTTGGCAATTTGTACGCACAAAATTGCACCCATGCCCTCTCGGAATAAAATAAAGGAATATAATGAAGCTTTTAAAAGTGCCTTTAGAAGCGTAATAAAAAAGAAATTTAGAATCTTCTTTACAGAATCAAGAAAATTATAAATTTCTTTTTTATTACGCTTCTAAAGGCACTTTTAAAACCTTCATGATATTCCTTTATTTTATTCCGAGAGGGCATGGGTGCAATTTTGTGCGTACAAATTGCCAAATTTTTGTAAAAAGCATTTTATTGTGCAAATATTGTGCGATGGCAGCACCATCGCGAAGAAGTTCACTAGCCGCTCCAGCATCCCCTTAAAGCCGCTGCTCTTCGAGCCGTTTCTCTTCTCATTATCAGCTTTATTAGGTCTAACTTCTAGCTCTACTTTCTATATTTATCTCTTCTTTGCTCTTTTCCGCGCCAACACCGGCCAGAGATCTGTAGACCTGTTTGAGTGATTACACGGTCACGACGTAGAAATCTGTTTCTTTCTGACTGCGTGCCTTATCACTCTTTCACATTTATCTTAAGCTAAATCAATATATGTAATTAAACAGGAAGGAGAGATTGCGAGAAAACGTAGAAAATATAGCGCGCCAATCCCATAAAGTGAAACGGAGTTGATCTTTCGGTAAACATCGAGTGCAGCCTGTTATCGGTCGTATCATGATAGCTTCTTTATCGGTCGTTAGCCGTGTGAAGTTGTTTTCGAGTCTCGCCTCACCGAGTCGCGATGTGTAACGTGGGTAGCGAGCGTATTATTTATTTGATTGTTATGCTACATTTAAGACAGTTTTAACGCAGGAGAAACTATTAAAACACTTCGGTTTAGGTGAAAATATATAAAGATGCTGACTTTATTTAATACAGACTAGAACTGATTAAGGGGATGCTGGAGTTGCTAGTGAACTATTTTTTCACTATAGCGATGGTAATTGCAGTTTCGAAAATTCTCTTTGTTGCTTGTGCAGAATAAAAAATCCTTTTCCACAAATGAAGTATAGATAGAAAGAAAGTCCGCTCTACAGGACTTTATATTCAAAATGGAAACAAGTTAGAAAAGACAAATGCAAGTTTTTAACTTTTTTCCATTTTGAGTATAAAGTCCTGTAGAGCAGACTTTCTTTCTATCTATACTTCATTTGTGGAAAAGGATTTTTTATTCTACACAAGCAATAAAGAAAATTTTCGAAACTGCAATTACCATCGCTATAGTGAAAAAATAGTTCACTAGCAACTCCAGCTTCCCCTTAAGAAACTGTTTAAATAGAAACCGTTTTTAGACCTAAATTTTAAAAACGTATTTTTCACGTTTCCACAGAAACAAAAAATGTGTTTTATTAAATTGATTTGAAATTATATAATTAATATAGAAAAAATAGTAATTTTTACTTACTTTGCGAGTATTAATTATTTTTACATCATACGTTTCAATGTACTCGATTATGGAACAAGAGACAAAAATCAACACAAGTGTGTGATTCCCACCTCTGATTCACCAGGCGACCGATAGATGGCCAGGCCAGACGTGACGTTCTCGCAAGTAACATTTGTGTTATCACCTTATAAATAACCATCCGGAAAACCGATCCAATACTCTTTTCTTCTTCTTTTCTTTTGAAACTTTTGAGATCACTATTACTTGAAGTGATATTTCAAAAGAGTGAGATTCCACTACACGAAATTTAGAGAGTAATTCATAAAATATAAGTCTAGTTTTTTATAAAAATGTGACTTAAGGGAAAGCTGGAGTTGCTAGTGAACTATTTTTTCACTATAGCGATGGTAATTGCAGTTTCGAAAATTCTCTTTGTTGCTTGTGCAGAATAAAAAATCCTTTTCCACAAATGAAGTATAGATAGAAAGAAAGTCCGCTCTACAGGACTTTATATTCAAAATGGAAAAAAGGTAGAAAAGACAAATGCAAGTTTTTAACTTTTTTCCATTTTGAGTATAAAGTCCTGCAGAGCGGACTTTCTTTCTATCTATACTTCATTTGTGGAAAAGGATTTTTTATTCTGCACAAGCAACAAAGAGAATTTTCGAAACTGCAATTACCATCGCTATAGTGAAAAAATAGTTCACTAGCAACTCCAGCTTCCCCTTAAGAAACGGTTTAAATAGAAACCGTTTTTAGACCTAAATTTTAAAAACGTATTTTTCACGTTTCCACAGAAACGAAAAATGTGTTTTATTAAATTGATTTGAAATTATATAATTAATATAGAAAAAATAGTAATTTCTACTTACTTTGCGAGTATTAATTATTTTTACATCATACGTTTCAATGTACTCGATTATGGAACCAGAGACAAAAATCAACACAAGTGTATGTGATTCCCACCTCTGATTCACCAGGCGACCGATAGATGGCCAGGCCAGACGTGACGTTCTCGCAAGTAACATTTGTGTTATCACCTTATAAGTAACCATCCGGAAAACCGATCCAATACTCTTTTCTTCTTCTTTTCTTTTGAAACTTTTGAGATCACTATTACTTGAAGTGATATTTCAAAAGAGTGAGATTCCACTACACGAAATTTAGAGAGTAATTCATAAAATATAAAAGTTTAGTTTTTTATAAAAATGTGACTTAAGGGGAAGCTGGAGTTGCTAGTGAACTATTTTTTCACTATAGCGATGGTAATTGCAGTTTCGAAAATTCTCTTTGTTGCTTGTGCAGAATAAAAAATCCTTTTCCACAAATGAAGTATAGATAAAAAGAAAGCCCGCTCTACAGGACTTTATACTCAAAATGGAAAAAAGTTAAAAACTTGCATTTGTCTTTTCTACCTTTTTTCCATTTTGAATATAAAGTCCTGTAGAGCGGACTTTCTTTCTATCTATACTTCATTTGTGGAAAAGGATTTTTTATTCTGCACAAGCAATAAAGAGAATTTTCGAAACTGCAATTACCATCGCTATAGTGAAAAAATAGTTCACTAGCAACTCCAGCTTCCCCTTAAGTAATGCACGTGTGACTTATAGCGCGAGCAATTAGCTTCTCATTGTGCTCTGATTCCTCCAAAGCTCTCAATCTCGGTACTCGTGCTGCCCTCTCATTGGTCGGACTAGTTCTGCCTTGTACTCCTTAGATGCCGCCACAGTGGAATTTGACAGACAGCGGTCCATTACAGTCCCGCTTCCCAGTGTGCAATTAGTCCATTGACCAGTTCATGACGATCCACGGTTCCGCGAGGGCACGTGAGGATTGTCCGTCAGCGATTTGTGGATTGGCAACCAGCTGCTGCGATTGTTCCCGTACATAACGTGCGTGTCGTGTCTCGTCACAAGGGGAAACGGTAACTGCACGATTCCTCGATTCCTTGCTCGCTTGGTCACTTGCACGCAAGGAGGAAATTCACCGTAATGAACGACAATTGCGGCGTTTTATCAATTGCGTCGGATTAAGTATGCAAAGACGTGGAGCCTTCCTTCAGTTACAACCTGTGAGCATCGCGGTCGTTCTTCGCGTGCTCCCTCACGGTCGAGCCTAAGCCACGGCGCGCCGTGCGAAAGCTGAATACGCGATTCTCGCTTATCTAGTTCAATATATCAGAATTGTACAGTATCGATCCGAGATGTTTTAAAATAAAATCCTCGTTACGATTGTCCGTTTGATTAAGGGAGTCACGCCGTGACGATTGATTTTCTAATATGCGCCCTTCTTCCCTCATCAGATGCCACGATGAGGAATTTATCAGTTCCCTGGAGCGTCAGAACCTGATGAAAAAATGTCAGAGTCTACGGATGACCAGATCGAGCAGTGCGATATAGTCCTTCCGAGGCAAGGTCTGCTGTATCAGGAGGATACTTTGAACTATATACTCTGTAAGCCGAAGTTGATCCCGCTGAAGTCAGTCACGCTGGAGAAACTGGAGAAGATGCAAAAGGAGGCGGAGATTAAAGTCAGAGAAGCTCAAGAGGCAGAGATCAGCTCTGACACAAATGCATAATTGCCTAGCGACGGAAACTTGTAGAGTTCATTAGACATCGCTGTCACGAGAGAGATCGGACAAGATGGTTCTCGGTGCGTTTCTGACGGAGATTATAGTGGCGTTCCTGCTGGCCGGAACTTTACTCTTCAAGTATGGAAATGTGTTCCGGCATCACATTATAGTTACCGTCTCTGTATTGATAGCTTGGTACTTTTCCCTATTGATCATCTTCATATTGCCCTTGGATGTTTCTTCGGTAATTATGCGTCTGACACATTGTTGTTTAACTTTTATTACAATTATACGTAAAATCTCTTTGTAGACTGCAAAATGTAACTAAAGCAAGCCTCATTTTTTTCAGACTGTATTTAGGCAGTGTGTAGAGCAGAACATACACAATAGCACAAAAATTTCTGATAACACAACCGTAGTACCGTTTGTCATGTGTAGGGAGCCTTGGCCTAATGTGCCGGATAATGTGTTTCCGAATTTGTGGAGAATAGTTTACTGGACGTCGCAATGTCTGACATGGTTGATACTTCCGTTAATGCAGTCTTACATAAAGGCGGGAGACTTCACTGTACGCGGAAAATTGAAGTCTGCTCTAATTGACAATGCTATATATTACGGCAGTTACTTGTTCATATGCGGCATACTCTTGATATACATTGCACTGAAGCCTGGCTTGGATCTTGACGGGTAAGTCTTGTTAGATCACGGGCAAAGTTGGAGTAAAGAATATAAACGACACGACGTTTACCATGTGACAGGCAAAAATTGAAAGCTATTGCGTCCTCCGCGTCCAATACGTGGGGTTTATTTTTACTGGTCTTGCTGCTTGGATACGCGCTCGTGGAAGTGCCGCGAGGATTGTGGAATGCCAGCAAGCCTGGGTATACTTTGAACTACAGCTACTTTAAGATCGCGAAATTAAGTTTGGACAAGTGCGAAGCGGAGGAAACAGTGGACGACATACTCGAGGTAAGGCACGATCCGTAGTGTACTGTTTACGACGTAAGAATTTTGCACACATTTTTCTATTTAATGGATGGAAAATTCTACTTAGTCGCTTCACATCGCAACAATATCCATTGGACCTGGTCATCCATTCCATTGCAACCTGGAGACGATTTTTCAAAAGATACCTGCCGAATTGAAGGACAGAATGAATAGAAGACAACTGCCTGATGATACTCCGACGGACACACCCACTGAAAAATCTTTGATTCGTCTACATAGGCAGGTTCGTTAATCGTGAATATACCCAGTAAGCAAAATGTGTGCAATCTGCCAGCGGATTGGCAACAGATTACTGCAGAAGTTGATAGCAAATTGGCATCCGTTATGTCCGCGTTAGGATAGTGATCTGCCAGCAGAGCCTGCTAACAGACTCTGACGGAAGATTGGCGGCAGAAACCGAGCAGGACCTGTTAACATCTGACGGCAGATTGACGGCAGAAACCGAACAGAATCTGCAGCTTCTGGCCATTCATATTTACGATATATTAAAGCATGTGTTTACTTTTAACACAAAATAAATTGTTAAAAGAACGCATTTGTTTGTTTGTTAAATTAAAGTACATTTGGCTTGATGTGTCTTTCTGACAGTTCGTTGCATAATCTCTCTCTTATTGTTAATTTATTCTAATCCGAAGTCCGAATTTCGCTTTCGAACTTCAGATTGCTTGTGGCGTGCGTGAACTACATGGACGTCGTCCATGGGAGCCTCTGTGCCGCAAGTGCAAAAATTTTCAGAAAAATTAATATTATGGTGCCAAGGCGCGTATATTAACTTATATAACTGTTAGGCTAAATCTCAACATCGAGCAAGAACTCGACGCGTGCACCGCATAGCGGTGCGGAGCGAAAACACATATTCATAGCCGTGTAAATTTGAATACTGTCAAAAGCTGCGGATCCTGTTCGGTTTCTGCTGCCAATCTGCCGTTAGATTCCGCGCGCGCAGATCTTGCTCGGTTTCTGCTGCCAATCTGACTTCAAGCCATGTTTGCAGATTCTGCTCGGTTTCTGCCGCCAATCTGTTCTTAGATTTTGTGAGCAAGCTCTGTTACATTTCTGGCACCAATTTGTCGAATTAATCGTTAACAACAACTTCTGTATCAAATTTGTTGTCTTTTGGCTGGCAATAGTTGATAGCACCCAGTAAGCAAAATGTGTGCAATCTGTCAGCAGATTGGCAACAGATTACTGCAGAAGTTGATAGCAAATTGGCATCCGTTATGTCCGCGTTAGGATAGTGATCTGCCATCAGAGCCTGCTAACAGACTCTGACGGCAGATTGGCGGCAGAAACCGAGCAGGATCTGTTAACATTTGACGGCAGATTGACGGCAGAAACCGAACAGAATCTGCAGCTTCTGGCCATTCATATTTACGATATATTAAAGCATGTGTTTACTTTTAACACAAAATAAATTGTTAAAAGAACGCATTTGTTTGTTTGTTAAATTAAAGTACATTTGGCTTGATGTGTCTTTCTGACAGTTCGTTGCATAATCTCTCTCTTATTGTTAATTTATTCTAATCCGAAGTCCGAATTTCGCTTTCGAACTTCAGATTGCCTGTGGCGTGCGTGAACTACATGGACGTCGTCCATGGGAGCCTCTGTGCCGCAAGTGCAAAAATTTTCAGAAAAATTAATATTATGATGCCAAGGCGCGTATATTAACTTATATAACTGTTAGGCTAAATCTCAACATCGAGCAAGAACTCGACGCGTGCACCGCATAGCGGTGCGGAGCGAAAACACATATTCATAGCCGTGTAAATTTGAATACTGTCAAAAGCTGCGGATCCTGTTCGGTTTCTGCTGCCAATCTGCCGTTAGATTCCGCGCGCGCAGATCTTGCTCGGTTTCTGCTGCCAATCTGACTTCAAGCCATGTTTGCAGATTCTGCTCGGTTTCTGCCGCCAATCTGTTCTTAGATTTTGTGAGCAAGCTCTGTTACATTTCTGGCACCAATTTGTCGAATTAATCGTTAACAACAACTTCTGTATCAAATTTGTTGTCTTTTGGCTGGCAATAGTTGATAGCACCCAGTAAGCAAAATGTGTGCAATCTGTCAGCAGATTGGCAACAGATTACTGCAGAAGTTGATAGCAAATTGGCATCCGTTATGTCCGCGTTAGGATAGTGATCTGCCATCAGAGCCTGCTAACAGACTCTGACGGCAGATTGGCGGCAGAAACCGAGCAGGATCTGTTAACATTTGACGGCAGATTGACGGCAGAAACCGAACAGAATCTGCAGCTTCTGGCCATTCATATTTACGATATATTAAAGCATGTGTTTACTTTTAACACAAAATAAATTGTTAAAAGAACGCATTTGTTTGTTTGTTAAATTAAAGTACATTTGGCTTGATGTGTCTTTCTGACAGTTCGTTGCATAATCTCTCTCTTATTGTTAATTTATTCTAATCCGAAGTCCGAATTTCGCTTTCGAACTTCAGATTGCTTGTGGCGTGCGTGAACTACATGGACGTCGTCCATGGGAGCCTCTGTGCCGCAAGTGCAAAAATTTTCAGAAAAATTAATATTATCGTGCCAAGGCGCGTATATTAACTTATATAACTGTTAGGCTAAATCTCAACATCGAGCAAGAACTCGACGCGTGCACCGCATAGCGGTGCGGAGCGAAAACACATATTCATAGCCGTGTAAATTTGAATACTGTCAAAAGCTGCGGATCCTGTTCGGTTTCTGCTGCCAATCTGCCGTTAGATTCCGCGCGCGCAGATCTTGCTCGGTTTCTGCTGCCAATCTGACTTCAAGCCATGTTTGCAGATTCTGCTCGGTTTCTGCCGCCAATCTGTTCTTAGATTTTGTGAGCAAGCTCTGTTACATTTCTGGCACCAATTTGTCGAATTGATCGTTAACAACAACTTCTGTATCAAATTTGTTGTCTTTTGGCTGGCAATAGTTGATAGCACCCAGTAGGCAAAATGTGTGCAATCTGCCAGCGGATTGGCAACAGATTACTGCAGAAGTTGATAGCAAATTGGCATCCGTTATGTCCGCGTTAGGATAGTGATCCGCCAGCAGAGCCTGCTAACAGACTCTGACGGCAGATTGGCGGCAGAAACCGAGCAGGATCTGTTAACATTTGACGGCAGATTGACGGCAGAAACCGAACAGAATCTGCAGCTTCTGGCCATTCATATTTACGATATATTAAAGCATGTGTTTACTTTTAACACAAAATAAATTGTTAAAAGAACGCATTTGTTTGTTTGTTAAATTAAAGTACATTTGGCTTGATGTGTCTTTCTGACAGTTCGTTGCATAATCTCTCTCTTATTGTTAATTTATTCTAATCCGAAGTCCGAATTTCGCTTTCGAACTTCAGATTGCTTGTGGCGTGCGTGAACTACATGGACGTCGTCCATGGGAGCCTCTGTGCCGCAAGTGCAAAAATTTTCAGAAAAATTAATATTATGGTGCCAAGGCGCGTATATTAACTTATATAACTGTTAGGCTAAATCTCAACATCGAGCAAGAACTCGACGCGTGCACCGCATAGCGGTGCGGAGCGAAAACACATATTCATAGCCGTGTAAATTTGAATACTGTCAAAAGCTGCGGATCCTGTTCGGTTTCTGCTGCCAATCTGCCGTTAGATTCCGCGCGCGCAGATCTTGCTCGGTTTCTGCTGCCAATCTGACTTCAAGCCATGTTTGCAGATTCTGCTCGGTTTCTGCCGCCAATCTGTTCTTAGATTTTGTGAGCAAGCTCTGTTACATTTCTGGCACCAATTTGTCGAATTAATCGTTAACAACAACTTCTGTATCAAATTTGTTGTCTTTTGGCTGGCAATAGTTGATAGCACCCAGTAAGCAAAATGTGTGCAATCTGTCAGCAGATTGGCAACAGATTACTGCAGAAGTTGATAGCAAATTGGCATCCGTTATGTCCGCGTTAGGATAGTGATCTGCCATCAGAGCCTGCTAACAGACTCTGACGGCAGATTGGCGGCAGAAACCGAGCAGGATCTGTTAACATTTGACGGCAGATTGACGGCAGAAACCGAACAGAATCTGCAGCTTCTGGCCATTCATATTTACGATATATTAAAGCATGTGTTTACTTTTAACACAAAATAAATTGTTAAAAGAACGCATTTGTTTGTTTGTTAAATTAAAGTACATTTGGCTTGATGTGTCTTTCTGACAGTTCGTTGCATAATCTCTCTCTTATTGTTAATTTATTCTAATCCGAAGTCCGAATTTCGCTTTCGAACTTCAGATTGCTTGTGGCGTGCGTGAACTACATGGACGTCGTCCATGGGAGCCTCTGTGCCGCAAGTGCAAAAATTTTCAGAAAAATTAATATTATGGTGCCAAGGCGCGTATATTAACTTATATAACTGTTAGGCTAAATCTCAACATCGAGCAAGAACTCGACGCGTGCACCGCATAGCGGTGCGGAGCGAAAACACATATTCATAGCCGTGTAAATTTGAATACTGTCAAAAGCTGCGGATCCTGTTCGGTTTCTTCTGCCAATCTGCCGTTAGATTCCGCGCGCGCAGATCTTGCTCTGTTTCTGCTGCCAATCCGCCGTTAGATTCCGCGCGCGCAAATCTTGCTCGGTTTCTGTCGACAATCCGACTTCGAGCCATGTTCGCAGATTCTGCTCGGTTTCTGCCGCCAATCTTTTCTTAGATTTTGTGAGCAAGCTCTGTTACATTTCTGGCACCAATTTGTCGAATTAATCGTTAACAACTTCTGTATCAAATTTGTTGTCTTTTGGCTGGTAATAGTTGATAGCAGATAGTTAGCATCATCTGCTTTCGGCAGACTTGGCTATCTGGGTATATATACAGGGTGTCCCGGGTTTTAACCGACAAACTGCGGGAGCATATTCTACTAGTGGAAATAAGAAAAGTTTGCTTAGAAATGCTTTATTACAAAGTTATAAACCAATATTGAAAAGAAATATGAGATAAGTAACAACGGAACATAGTGTAGAATTTAGAAGGTCGAAGATGTTTATGTTACGTGTATTCACATGTATTCATGTTCACTATGTTGAAACGATTCAGTATGATTGTTACTTTCACAACAGTAGCTGTTAGATTTCAATCGTCGTGTCAACTAGCAATTACTATCAGAATGCCAAAAGTGTTTTCAAATGAGGAATATACTGATATTCATTTCGTGTACGGATTCTGTGACGGAAATGCACGAGCTGCCGTACGAGAGTATCAACGTAGATTTCCTAACAGGAGAGTACCAGATAGATTTAAAGCAACGAATTACTAATTCAGTTACTGAGATGCAACAAAATTTTCAGGAATGTCGTACTGTAACAAATTCTGTACTACGTCGATGTCTAGCTTGTATCGATGTGCAAGGACAACATTTTGAAATGCGTCACTAAATCATTGCGTAGATAATTTTTATTTTTGTGAAAAAATCCGTTGTTACTTATCTCATATTTCTTTTCAATATTGGTTTATAACTTTGTAATAAAGCATTTCTAAGCAAACTCGATATAAGAATTTTTTCTTATTTCCACTAGTAGAATATGCTCCCGCAGTTTGTCAGTTAAAACCCGGGACACCCTGTATATATTCACAAATAACATAAAACATTCGTTTCTTTTTTCATATCTTATTGCTTTCATTCTAGACTATAAAAGCATTGCAAACTTTGCAACGCATAGAGACACAATGGGGCATTTTAGTGGATAAGATCTTCAGTTTGGAGGATGTGGCAAAGAATCAAGTGAGTCACGATCGAAGATTCAAGCCGTCTTTTCCTAAGCATCGCTCGCTTCCGTTCCGCATCATATACAATCCCATTGTGGGTAAGTTGTTGTATCACCTCTCTTTCATTTTGTCTTATATTATGATTATTTATTAAATATAATTCAATTTATACAACAATCTCATAACTTAAATTTCAGAGTGGTATTGGAAGTGCATCGTGCAAAGTCACGTCTTGAAAGTGGCTGCCGTTTGCGCTGGTTGCTTGTCGGTGGCTGTAGTATGGTCGGAAGTAACTTTCTTCAACAAGTCTCCCGTGTTGTCGTTATTCGCTCAGTTTCTAAATTTAGCGAAAAGGAACTACGATTATTTCACGATAGAGGTGAGAATAATTAAAGCACACTTCACATTTCACAATTCACGTTTTATTCACACTCGATTTTTCAGGTACTCTCCACACTGATTATCGCGTATCTTTGCTATTGCGCTTATTCAACGGTGCTGAAAATCCGGGTATTGAATCTGTATTACTTGGCGCCTCATCATCAAACGAACGAGTACAGTCTGATATTCAGCGGGATGATGCTGTGTCGCTTAACGCCACCAATGTGTCTTAACTTTCTGGGACTTATCCACATGGACTCTCACATTATTAAAACTCATATCTTGGAGACGCATTACACGCAGGTAGTAAACAACGCTTAACCAGTGTGGCGGATTTCCTTACACTCGGCTGTATTTATTTCTCTTGTTGCTTCCCTCAGGTGATGGGCCATATGGACGTGATTTCCATAATATCCGATGGCTTTAACGTGTACTTTCCCATGGCAATTCTGGCGTTTTGCTTAGCGACGTACTTTAGCTTAGGTAGTAGATTGCTCTCCATGCTGGGTTTTCAACAGTTTCTCGACGACGACGAGTTTACGACGGATCTCGTGGATGAAGGGAGAGAACTTATAAAGAGAGGTAAATCATTGATTGATAAAAGATCGATTTGTTGTAAAATACTTTTAACTTAACTTTTTTTAATTTGACGCAAATATGACATCAAGTGGTCTTCGAATAGCCATTTGTCTGATATGCGAACAAAAAATGTGAAATTAGATATGAATACTCGAGTATTCCGAGTAACAGACCGAAAAATAACACGGTCTCTCGTTACAGAGAGACGCAAACGGCAAAGAGCGGAGGATTCTATGTATAGGCGACGCGAGATGCAAGAAAGATTCAATATTTCAGTGGGCAAGCGTTACAGAACGCCGCGACAGAGTACAGACACCGGTACGTCTAACGAAAGAATAATACGCATCGTATACATAAAGTATGCATTGTACACGTGACACTGTTGTCCATTTTCTAGTACGTCCATTGAAACGAGACGAGTCAGTCGAGTCGGCGCGAGCGGGTCTGCTGCACGACTTTGATCCCGCGGAATATTACATCGGCATGACTTTCGGTGGAGAGAGCTACGGTGCGAATAATCAATATGACGTGGAAAATCAAGACGACAACTCGTACGATCCGAGCACCGCGAGGGCGTTCTCTACGAGTACGAGTCGCGTGGGTCCTCCGCCCAGAGGATTGTTCGACGATATTTAAAGGATAATTAGATGCGAACGTAGAGATGTAAATTGGCTTCAGGCGTTTACGTGACATCATCTATCGAGCAATGCGACGATCGTAGATAATTTATGAGAATTATTAGTCGTAAAATAATAGAGTGCATGTTACTATGAACATCGTAAAAATTGGCTTACGTGATACTTGCTTTGATAATTTGGATCGAAGTCGAGAACGAACGGTCAAGAACGCGAATTCAGGCAAAATTGTACTCTAATTGTGGCAAAACACTCTCTCATTGTGAAGTCTATTTATAACTTATTATATTCGATGAAGGAAGAAAGTGCGCTGTTGTTAGAGTGGTATCGAAATGAAAAACGCTTTTTTATAAGAATTATAGTGCAATTTAGGAGACAGAAGCTGATAATGGTGTAATGAATGTCACATTTAATACGATACATGTACATATATTACGTTTATTAGGAAAAATATAGTTTTATGTCTCAATTTTTTATCTTCTGTTCTGTATGATTCGGTTTATGTTGATACTAATAAATAATTTTTATTTATTTTGTCGTATATACACATGTACATCGTCGTATACACATCTAAAACTATTATTTATTGAAGCTTAGTTTTATTATTCCTGGCATATGATCTATGCACATATCTATTGATCTCTTATAATATAATTCGATTTTGACATTTCTTTTTTAATATTAATTTATAAATTGCATTTGTTTTAATCGATTCTGTGCTCTAAATAAATAGATTCGATAGAAATAACAAACAAATATATACATATTAAACTAGATGAAAAGTTCAGTAAGAATAAATCAACATACGATGAAACATATTAATCATGTAAATATGTGCACAACTAATTTAAAATCTTAAACATTTATCACGAAAGCATTCTGATAAATACAATAATGACATTTTTGGTATCTATCAAAGGATATCTTTTATCATATATAAACCACCCTTCATTATAGATTTCCCGTTCATATACATAATACAAGAATATAAATCTAGGACTTTTAATCCGTAGATTGCATCTTCAAGAAGTTAAAAAAATATTCTCTAATAGACTCTTGTTTTTTAACGTATATATTAAAAGGACGAACTGTATGGAGGTTTCAATCATGTAAATTTATCAACATTTCATATAATTTATACATCATTAAATATTTTTGCATTTCCAATTATTGTGATGCAATTAACAGTAGGAACTATTACACATTTGATAAAACAATTGATAAAATTAAATTTTCGATTCATAGTTATATATGAACGCGTCTCGAATAAGATTTTGCAACCTCAATAAATAATTAAAACCCATAGCTCCCTTTGCTTTAAAACATATGAAACACATGCTAAATTATATAAGAGGTAGAAATTATGCGAGCTTTTATATAAAATTCATAATGTTCACATCTCGTGTATGTCCAATTTGATAGACTCACGGATGGTTTGCTGATAGTGATACAGATTTAGTGATTAAGATAATTAATAATTTGTCTACCGCAGAGAACAGTTACGATTAACTGTTCACGTAGAGAGCGTCAGTAAAACGCATGTATGAGTACAATATGTAACAATAAAATATAAATTATAAATTATACATATATCCGATTTCGATCATTTCGTGGCAACGGTAGAGACGAATGTAATGCGAAATTAATGACAATAAAGTATCACGTAGCAGTTTTAAATATAAAATTTCCTAGACAATCGCATAAACAATTTCATAATATAACAAATTTAATCAGCAACTGTATAAGACAGTTGAGAAAAATAGCCAAAGTATAACGAGGCACTATAGCAAGAATGAGAAACGTAACACGTAGATTATTATTATTATTATAACAATTTCGCGTTTTGATCCACGCAAAACACGATTCTTCATATTCTTTTTATGCCCAGAACTCGCGAATTCCGGCATTAACAACGGTTCCAGCAACAACAGACTTCTGTTCTGTCGATGTTTCTTCGTGTCGTCTTCATCCTCATTTTGTGATCGATGCATCGATAAATAAATCAAAGGACTCGATGGGCCATTGTTATCGCAACTAATGCGTTTTGTGCGACTCATTGCAGTTCCGTGCTCGCGGTAAAATATCATAGGTGCGTAGCCGGCTTTCGGTACTCTCGCGTGATAATTATTTGCACAGCGATACAACTGTGTATTTGCTACGATGTCGTCAGCGACGCGGCCAATTACGCGGATGCTAGGATTTAACGGCGTCTTCAGGTCGAAGATATCCCGAGGCCAGCAGTGAGAATAAAATATACCCGCAGCGTTGGTCCTCGCGTAATTATAAACCGGCATACAAGCATGGCTCCGGTCGTATTGCGAGCAGAGGATGTCGTTGGATCCCTCCCGCGAATACTTGAAGCATGCGACGTCGTCCCGTTGACACGGGACCACTTCCACGGCGAGCGATGACTCCTTCGCGTAAACCAGACGATCAGTGTACGCCGGACTGTTCCTCGGTCTCGCACGTTTCTCGTAGATTTCGCTACGGTGTGGAAACGGAAGCGCGTTCATCGGCATCCTCGCCGTGTCGGGACTGCATTGCATCTCGTAGTGATCTCGGATGTCGCGCTTGCACGGCCTACCTAGCTCCTCGGCTGTTTCGATTTCTTCGTGATCAATGTTTGACAGAACTCGAACACTCGCCGCTTCGCCGTCGCTTCCGTCATCGTTCGCTATCACCGCGTGATCCTGAGCTCCCCGAGCTCTTTGAGCGTCCGATGAAATCTCCATCGAGTTGCCGGTACGATACGGAAGACCGTCAGACGGACTATCGAAATTTGTGTTATGTAAGTGTTTCCTATCGATTGTAGAAATTAATTCGGTGTCAACTGCGACATCGTCGTTCCCTACAAGTGCGTAATCAGCAGCAACCGCGGATTTGCGGGACTGCGCGTTCACTATGGCTAAGTGTGGGATATGAAATGCGTGTGTTTCCGATGTGTGCGGTGTCGCTACCACTCCGGCAGGAAAGCACGCACTTTGGTCGCCAGCTGTATCTCCGGCGCTACTACATTTTGTATCTGAGTTTAATTGTTCTAGGTGCAACTGGTGGTGGTGAGCACACGCGGAATTGCATCAATTTATGGCTCTGTCTTCATCAATTTTCAACTTTTCTTTGATCTTTTGCAAATCGTAGAGTACCTGAAGAAGCAGGACAAACAAATTTTCATAATTACGAACAATGCTTTGAGGTATTTTCAATACTTTCGTAAGAAACGCCGATGAGGAATTCGGTTCAACACAAACCTCCATTAGAGACGATGCGCTCCACGCTTGCGTGCGACAGCTGCCCTCGCAATGGCTTCCATTCTCATTGGTGAGCTCGGGGAGGCCCCTCCAGTGACTGGTAGATAGTTCCATATAGTGGTTCGAAATGATGATGTAAGTCGATTCGATTACGCGACGTAACTCGTTTGTTCCGCTGACTAAATTTGCAAAATGTAAGCGTGCTCGCAGGAAATAGCCTATTGGCCAAACCCATTCCTAGAGATGTAACGTACGAATAATAAGGAACATTGCAGTACGTTAAGGGGGGAACCTGCTTTAGAACGCTGAAAATAAAGTATATTTTACGAATTGTTTTTGGAGAAACTATACAGCGGATCATTATAAAACTTTGATGCATTTATTAGTACATGTTTAAAGATAAAAAAATTATTTTTTGATTTGAATATATCGCCTGTAGAGGTCGTCCTGGAGAAATCTTAGTGCAGCCGCGTCGCCGGCATTGCAAATTGGTGAGCATTCTCCTGCCTCCAAATTTCGTCTAAACTGAAAAATTGAAATGTGTTCTCGTTATTTATGAATTCCCATCGTCGATGAACCAAAGAGAGAAGAAAAAAGTTGAAAAGTGCCAAAATGGTGGAGCTTAGAACACAAAAGTACGATTTTTAGGCAAAGTTGTTGAACTTTTTCATGCAAAAATAATTGTTTAACTTAATGTTTTTATGAATATTAAAGGTTCATCGACGATGGGAATTCATAAATAACGAGAAAATATTTCAATTTTTCAGTTTGGATGAAATTTGGAGGCAGGAGAATGCTCACCAATTTGCAATGCCGGCTGCACTAAGATGCCTCCAGGACGACCTCTACAGGCGATATATTCAAATCAACAAATAATTTTTTTTCTCTTTAAACATGTACTAATAAATGCATCAAAGTTTTATAATGATCCGCTGTATAGTTTCTCCAAAAAAATTCGTAAAATTATACCTTATTTTCAACGTTCTAAAGCAGGCTCTCCCCTTAAGGGGATGCTGGAGTTGCTAGTGAACTATTTTTTCACTATAGCGATGGTAATTGCAGTTTCGAAAATTCTCTTTATCGCTTGTGCAGAATAAAAAATCCTTTTCCACAAATGAAGTATAGATAGAAAGAAAGTCCGCTCTACAGGACTTTATACTCAAAATGGCAAAAAGTTAAAAACTTGCATTTGTCTTTTCTAACTTTGTTCCATTTTGAATATAAAGTCCTGTAGAGCGGACTTTCTTTCTATCTATACTTCATTTGTGGAAAAGGATTTTTTATTCTGCACAAGCGATAAAGAGAATTTTCGAAACTGCAATTACCATCGCTATAGTGAAAAAATAGTTCACTAGCAACTCCAGCATCCCCTTAAGAGGAGAGCCTGCTTTAGAACGCTGAAAATAAGGTATAGTTTACGAATTGTTTTTGGAGAAACTATACAGCGGATCATTATAAAACTTTGATGCATTTATTAGCACATGTTTAAAGATAAAAAAATTATTTTTTGATTTGAATATATCGCCTGTAGAGGTCGTCCTGGAGAAATCTTAGTGCAGCCGCGTCGCCGGCATTGCAAATTGGTGAGCATTCTCCTGCCTCCAAATTTCGTCTAAACTGAAAAATTGAAATGTGTTCTCGTTATTTATGAATTCCCATCGTCGATGAACCAAAGAGAGAAGAAAAAAGTTGAAAAGTGCCAAAATGGTGGAGCTTAGAACACAAAAGTACGATTTTTAGGCAAAGTTGTTGAACTTTTTCATGCAAAAATAATTGTTTAACTTAATGTTTTTATGAATATTAAAGGTTCATCGACGATGGGAATTCATAAATAACGAGAAAATATTTCAATTTTTCAGTTTGGATGAAATTTGGAGGCAGGAGAATGCTCACCAATTTGCAATGCCGGCTGCACTAAGATGCCTCCAGGACGACCTCTACAGGCGATATATTCAAATCAACAAATAATTTTTTTTATCTTTAAACATGTACTAATAAATGCATCAAAGTTTTATAATGATCCGCTGTATAGTTTCTCCAAAAAAATTCGTAAAATTATACCTTATTTTCAACGTTCTAAAGCAGGCTCCCCCCTTAAGGGGATGCTGGAGTTGCTAGTGAACTATTTTTTCACTATAGCGATGGTAATTGCAGTTTCGAAAATTCTCTTTATCGCTTGTGCAGAATAAAAAATCCTTTTCCACAAATGAAGTATAGATAGAAAGAAAGTCCGCTCTACAGGACTTTATACTCAAAATGGCAAAAAGTTAAAAACTTGCATTTGTCTTTTCTAACTTTGTTCCATTTTGAATATAAAGTCCTGTAGAGCGGACTTTCTTTCTATCTATACTTCATTTGTGGAAAAGGATTTTTTATTCTGCACAAGCAATAAAGAGAATTTTCGAAACTGCAATTACCATCGCTATAGTGAAAAAATAGTTCACTAGCAACTCCAGCATCCCCTTAAGGGGAGAGCCTGCTTTAGAACGCTGAAAATAAGGTATATTTTACGAATTGTTTTTGGAGAAACTATACAGCGGATCATTATAAAACTTTGATGCATTTATTAGCACATGTTTAAAGATAAAAAAATTATTTTTTGATTTGAATATATCGCCTGTAGAGGTCGTCCTGGAGGCATCTTAGTGCAGCCGGCATTGCAAATTGGTGAGCATTCTCCTGCCTCCAAATTTCGTCCAAACTGAAAAATTGAAATATGTTCTCGTTATTTATGAATTCCCATCGTCGATGAACCTTTAATATTCATAAAAACATTAAGTTAAACAATTATTTTTGCATGAAAAAGTTCAACAACTTTGCCTAAAAATCGTACTTTTGTGTTCTAAGCTCCACCATTTTGGCACTTTTCAACTTTTTTCTTCTCTCTTTGGTTCATCGACGATGGGAATTCATAAATAACGAGAACACATTTCAATTTTTCAGTTTAGACGAAATTTGGAGGCAGGAGAATGCTCACCAATTTGCAATGCCGGCGACGCGGCTGCACTAAGATTTCTCCAGGACGACCTCTACAGGCGATATATTCAAATCAAAAAATAATTTTTTTATTTTTAAACATGTACTAATAAATGCATCAAAGTTTTATAATGATCCGCTGTATAGTTTCTCCAAAAACAATTCGTAAACTATACCTTATTTTCAGCGTTCTAAAGCAGGCTCTCCCCTTAAGGGGATGCTGGAGTTGCTAGTGAACTATTTTTTCACTATAGCGATGGTAATTGCAGTTTCGAAAATTCTCTTTATTGCTTGTGCAGAATAAAAAATCCTTTTCCACAAATGAAGTATAGATAGAAAGAAAGTCCGCTCTACAGGACTTTATACTCAAAATGGCAAAAAGTTAAAAACTTGCATTTGTCTTTTCTAACTTTGTTCCATTTTGAATATAAAGTCCTGTAGAGCGGACTTTCTTTCTATCTATACTTCATTTGTGGAAAAGGATTTTTTATTCTGCACAAGCAATAAAGAGAATTTTCGAAACTGCAATTACCATCGCTATAGTGAAAAAATAGTTCACTAGCAACTCCAGCATCCCCTTAAGGGGAGAGCCTGCTTTAGAACGCTGAAAATAAGGTATATTTTACGAATTGTTTTTGGAGAAACTATACAGCGGATCATTATAAAACTTTGATGCATTTATTAGTACATGTTTAAAAATAAAAAAATTATTTTTTGATTTGAATATATCGCCTGTAGAGGTCGTCCTGGAGAAATCTTAGTGCAGCCGCGTCGCCGGCATTGCAAATTGGTGAGCATTCTCCTGCCTCCAAATTTCGTCTAAACTGAAAAATTGAAATGTGTTCTCGTTATTTATGAATTCCCATCGTCGATGAACCAAAGAGAGAAGAAAAAAGTTGAAAAGTGCCAAAATGGTGGAGCTTAGAACACAAAAGTACGATTTTTAGGCAAAGTTGTTGAACTTTTTCATGCAAAAATAATTGTTTAACTTAATGTTTTTATGAATATTAAAGGTTCATCGACGATGGGAATTCATAAATAACGAGAAAATATTTCAATTTTTCAGTTTGGATGAAATTTGGAGGCAGGAGAATGCTCACCAATTTGCAATGCCGGCTGCACTAAGATGCCTCCAGGACGACCTCTACAGGCGATATATTCAAATCAAAAAATAATTTTTTTATTTTTAAACATGTACTAATAAATGCATCAAAGTTTTATAATGATCCGCTGTATAGTTTCTCCAAAAAAATTCGTAAAATTATACCTTATTTCCAACGTTCTAAAGCAGGCTTCCCCCTTAAATAGATAGATCTTGAAGAGCGTATTTTAATCCTTACATATTCAAGGGACAGATACGCGAGCGCAACACGTGAATAGTACTTACGGGTCCCTGATGGTAATTAAACCCGTGCGCTGTATTACGATCACAACCATCGTTGGAATTATCGTAATAGCCATTGTACGCCCAATCTTCAGGATCTAGTGTCTTCATCCCCAGCGGGCCCAGCAGTATCTTTTCCGCCATCTTCAATGCTGTCCAAGCGTGATACGGGTTGAACAATTCTGGAGCCTGTGTGATTATCAGAGCATTTTTTTACCGTTACCTGATGCACTGCATAGTAAAAATCATTCAATGGAATATCTCTAGGTGACGATCGTAATACTCACGACAACCATAGCAATGACGAAATTGGGCCGGAGCCGATAATCCGCCCAGACTTGCTGCGCTCCGTAAGTATCCTTGTATATGCCTCGTCGATGAATCAGTTCAGACTCTTCGCTCGTTGGAGTCTCGTTCACGTAAAAGTGTTTCTCGAAATTCGCCTGAATCTTGTCGGCCCACTGTACGTAAGTCCAATTTGTTACAACACCTGTAATTCACAGAATTGCGTGATAAAAATGCGTGCGATTATTATTATTATGGGTGTGGTTCTATCTGTGCGATGCTCTCGAGAACTTTACCGTCACGACCGACACGACGAACGTCGCTGTACGGGAAGAGATTCTGTCTCGACAATTCGGCCAGGAAATTGAGAATGCACTTGCTTAGGCCGACTATTTCCACTGCCGAACCGTCCCTAGGAGTGGCTGGCTTTCCTTTGTTATCGGCTTTCTCCGAGGATCCCATCTTGTCCATCCAGGTGCCACAATTGAAAGAGTTGCCACCGAACACAAAGCCAGTATCCGGATCAACACCGATTTGATTATTGAATCCGCGATCGCTCATGTGCTCGTCGATCTTTGGCCCGGCAAATCTTTCTCTGAAGAAGAGTCCTTGGAAATGTACTGTGAGAGCCTCCTGCATTACCTGGGATAACGGTTGTTCCTGAAAACATTTTTTATGTGTCACGTGAGGTACAATCTTAGGGGGTGCGTGAGATCCTCTCTCTGATAAACGACGTACTTCTCCTGTGGCTAAGGCTGCTGAATTGTCCGTCGGGAACAATCTTGAAACTTTATCAGATAAGATGTTTATACCTTTCGGGGCCTCCTCAATGTAACACTTTATACTATACAGCCACCACCATACGGCATCACGACAATTGTATCTATATATACAATGTTATGGAAATAAAATAAAGCTCGATTGAAACTTTTTTTCTGATATGTTCATTTAAAAGGCGTGTAAAAAATATTATATGTACCTGGCGTGGTATCCTTTATCGAGCAAATTAGGTATCAGGCCATGTCGCAAGGTACCAGCATACCCGAGAATGATGAATCTCGCTTCCTCATACCTGCCCGTTAGAATGAATAATCCCCTGAGGGCGATAAAGGTGTCTCTACCCCAGTTTCTCATGTAGCCTACTGCAAAGTGTGGCAAACCCGCCGATAATGTTAAACACACTTGCTTCTTCTCTCCGTTTTCGTCCTTAATTTTCGGCTTCGGTGGATCGAGATCCGGCGATAGATCCGGTAATTGCGACGATTTTATTACGCCGCCCACTTGTACCGAGACCAAGCTCAGCATTTTAACAAACGTATTTCCGTATTTAACAAAACTGTAATAATATGGTACAATAATGTTAATAATGTTAACATAAAATCCGCAATTAAGAAGTAAACACTTCAGGAAATTCTAAATTTACTTGTAAGTTATTAACGAGTCGGTTTAATGTTCAATTCGATACTTACTTTGACATCAAAGTGTAGCACCGACTGAGAAGGTGCAAGTTAATGTTCACGATGAATATGTCAAAATAACATGGCACTAAATATCTCGGAAGCACTTTAAATGGTTTCGTTGCTTCTTCAAGCCACATTCCAAGAGGCTTCGTACCTTCATTCTCTTTCAAACGCTGCCACGTATAATCTGTGGATTTTTAAATCATTTTAATCATTTTAATCAGATATTCTCGCGTGATTACTATCTCAAAATTTAGATTCACAGTTTAACAATATTACCTATCATCCAGTTACCCTTTCTAAGATTGTCACACAGAGGATTTCCTAAATCATTTTCTGAGCGAATATCAGCCAGCACGGATAAAATACCTAATATTTTTAAGCCGATATTAGTCAAGTAAGATACGATTCAAACTTCAATTTTAAATCAAGTCTCTTGAAAAGTCTTTTAAATATTCCGATAAGTTACCTTGAAGTCCGGCGTACACCAAGGACCCGTACCCCGGCACGTGGTACACTCCAAATTTATTCGACGTGTCTTCTCGTTCTTCTTGATCGCATCTATATAAGGCAACGTTCAAATCTGCGAAATCCATGTTATGAATTATATCCTGTAACTCTGATTCCTCGTTTAAAAGAATCATTTCCGAAATAGTATCATGGAGCTTTCTTAGGGCCGGTCTTATATTCGCATGAGGAGCCACTCTGAAATGAAATTGGTAAACGTGATTCATCAGTTGAAATACGTTGTGAGTTGAGGATTTGAAAGGTAAATGTTCCATCTGTTTTACCGTATAGCTATGATGCTACCAGGTTGAAAGTTCACGAAATCGAGCTGCGTGATAAGAGGATCACCGGAATTGACCTTCTTGACTATCGACGAGTCGGAACACTGTATGTGCTGCCAAAGATGCAATTTATATTCGGCCAATCCATTTATGTAGTCAATACACTTTATGTATCTCGAGATGGGAGAGAAACGTGACTTGCCGCTTCTGCAAAGTAGTTTATAGTGGTCGGTAAACGAAAGTAAATGACTCTCCTCTTAAAAAAACATGAAAATTTGCCTCACTTGGCATCAACGTGCGAGAGCCAAGCTTCCAATATAATCTCCTCTACTACACCCTCCACTCTCAGTGGTCTCACGTGTCTTCTCAGGTCGTGATTATTGCTGTCGGGGTGTTGGAATGCTGTAAACGCAACCAGGATTACACTCTCGTGGGTACTTGGCGAGTGTCTCGTTACAGCTACTATGTCATTATCCATTTGATCAACGAATACCTAGAGAATCGAGAAAAATACATTCCTCTGGCATTTGTACATATTAATCCTTCATCGTATATGAAAAGTGAGCAAACAATTTATTCATTTTGATATCATACCTGGGAAAACTTTTGCTGGCCAAGCATGTAGTGTAAATCGTTCAACGCTTTTTTACCTGCAATTATACCACTTTGCGGGCTAACGAACTCCCGTGTTAGCTTGACGTCATCTTTCCAGCCAGTGTACTGCCTCTCCTCCTCCACTACGTGTATCTGAAAAAAAAGAAACAGGATGTTGTCGAGTCCCGATGAGATTGAGAAATTTATAAACTCGTGTCATGAGTTAGCTTACGTCATGAGGCACTAATTCGTCGTAACCGCGACTACTACCGCTGGCGCAGCACGCCATCGACACGAGTGCGGCACTTGGAAGAAAATCAAAAACACTTCGTTTCTGCACTGGACAGGGATTATCGTGGGTCACATCCATGAAGAGAGCGTGAGCTATGCTTGGTGCTAGCGGTCGCCTTTGCGACTGCAGGAACGCTCCAACTGGTTCTCCCCCATAACGATACACTAATCTTCCTTGTTCCTGACTATGATTCGCAGACATAGCTTCTGTAATGTAAAGATATATCTATTTGTATCG
This sequence comes from Ooceraea biroi, assembly GCF_003672135.1. Classification (NCBI taxonomy): domain Eukaryota; kingdom Metazoa; phylum Arthropoda; class Insecta; order Hymenoptera; family Formicidae; genus Ooceraea; species Ooceraea biroi. Next base: position 13,668,628 of record NC_039515.1, on the reverse strand, counting down.
AATTATATAAATGAAATTTTCTAAAATATTTTAATATACAGGGTGTCCCAGGTTTTAACCGACAAACTGCGGGAGCATATTCTACTAGTGGAAATAAGAAAAAATTCTTATATCGAGTTTGCTTAGAAATGCTTTATTACAAAGTTATAAACCAATATTGAAAAGAAATATCAGATAAGTAACAACGGATTTTTTCACAAAAATAAAAATTATCTACGCAATGATTTAGTGACGCATTTCAAAATGTTGTCCTTGCACATCGATACAAGCTAGACATCGACGTAGTACAGAATTTGTTACAGTACGACATTCCTGAAAATTTTGTTGCATCTCAGTAACTGAATTAGTAATTCGTTGCTTTAAATCTTCAAGCGAGATTACTTCTGTACTGTAAACTTTATTTTTTAAAGTTCCGCATAAATAAAAATCAAGAGGCGTTAAATCGGGCGATCTTGGAGGCCAGAAAACCGGTCCTCCTCGACCAATCCACCTATGAGCGTAATGTTCATCTAACCAGTTTCTAACTTGTCTAGCATAGTGCGATGGACAACCGTCTAACTGTATCCAGCTGTTTTGGCGAAGATTTAAGATTCTTTCCGAGCGTCGTCGGTGTCTTAGAGCTGAACGAACATCATCATATTCATTCATAGGTCGAAATGAACCCAAATTACGTAATTGCAAATGGGTATTACTAAACACAGAACTATCTGGTACTCTCCTGTTGGGAAATCTACGTTGATACTCTCGTACGGCAGCTCGTGCATTTCCGTCACAGAATCCGTACACGAAATGAATATCGGTGTATTCCTCATTTGAAAACACTTTTGGCATTCTGATAGTAATTGCTAGTTGACACGACGATTGAAATCTAACAGCTACTGTTGTGAAAGTAACAATCATACTGAATCGTTTCAACATAGTGAACATGAATACATGTGAATACACGTAACATAAACATCTTCGACCTTCCAAATTCTACACTATGTTCCGTTGTTACTTATCCCATATTTCTTTTCAATATTGGTTTATAACTTTGTAATAAAGCATTTCTAAGCAAACTTTTCTTATTTCCACTAGTAGAATATGCTCCCGCAGTTTGTCGGTTAAAACCCGGGACACCCTGTATAAGACAATCGCTCGTGCTATTATTCAGGAAAATAATCCGCTTATGATAGTTAATTGTATGTTAATTGTAAGCAACAATATACCTCTAATTAGAGAAGAAATGCCGAGATGATTTACAAAGATGTTGTCTTTCTGATCGGAGTTGGTAAACAATTCTGCGATGACATAGAGATCTGGACGGACCTGTCGTGCGGCGTCAAGCATATACTGCAACATTCGTGAAAAAATTCGGGCTTTTAATAAACACTCCGGTCTTGAGACATCGCTTTAGCATCGCGCGCATACCTCCGCAACAGGGATCGGTGTGGAATGGCAATTGTCTAGTCGAACACCATCGAATATCTCCGCTGTTTGCATGACATAGGTCGACATGTAATTCCATAGGAAAGGACAATCTTCTGGTTTCGTCCCGTATCTGTAATACATATTACGACATATCGCTATATCATGAGTTCTAAATATACAATTCAGCACACACACATCTTTAGCTCCAACGGTACTCTTACCTGAGCTTCACGCTATCTCCCCAGGCGATAAGTTCCCTTCGAAGGTAGACATACGAATCAGGATCCGCGAAATTCTTTAATGGATCGCCATTCATGACCCAACCATTGTGAGCCATCAGGTAACGCCCGTTGCTCGAATACATTATCTCTTCTTTTTCTTCTAGAGTGAGCTCTTCTACAGATGTGTAATCAGTGAAGTATCTATATAAGTAGCAAAAATTTTAATATTATCTTTATGTTGCACAACATATGTGTATATGTGTATGCATGATGTGGATGATTCGAATTACCTAGGAACCAGAGGAGACCTTGCGCTAATTACTCTAATCCTTGGCCCATCTGTTGCCACTCTGTGATACCTTATATTAGCAATCACGTTTTCAACGGCAGCGTTTAGGTGCATCTGTATGTCGTTGGTAATAGCTTCGTTGAGTTCTTCCAATTTATTCTTGAAATCTTCCGCGCATCGTCTCAAACGAGTCTCTTCATCGTAACAATCGACTCTGCGTGCAGAACAAAAGAACAAAAACGTGCAAGAAATGTAGCTGCGAGCGCCGAACGAAATATTCGACCATATTATTTTGCCTTTGTACCTGAAAGTATTATATTTCCTTAGGGCACATTCCATGTCTACGGTTGACGTCAATCTACCGAAATTGGGGCTTTGTATCACTGAAATTTCCTGAAATATAGCTGGCAGCTTCTGCGGCATACAATTGCGCGCAAATTCCAAAAACTCCGCTACTTTTTTGTTGACGTTGACAGTGTACATTTCGTGTATCCTCACACTCGGCAAAAAATACGTGTGCAGAGCATGACGAACCGCCTGGAAACAAAGTGCAAGTACATGCAAGATAAATTGAACAGAGTGGATATGAAAAACAAAATTCCGATCGTACAAACGTTTAAGATCAACAAAAGAATGGGAAATGATCTGTAACTTACATTTAGATGATCCTCGGTCTCGATTAACTTGGGGATACCCTTAAACTCCCAGTCTCCAGCGGCTACTTGAAGCGTTAATTCGACCAACATCGAATCCAAGATGTACGCCGGACGTAAATGAGGACTGTTCACGCAATTATACGTGCATTCTGGATGAGTAAGTAGAAAAGGACTCTCGTTTGCCGTATGATTTAATACAATATCACATATGCTCAGCATCTACAAGATAAAAGGATATATTTGAGCTAAATGCATGTTTCTTTCTTTCTTTCCCTCTCTCTTATTCTGTATAGTTATAAATCATTCATGATGATAATCTACCTTCCAGTCAGTTCGTATCTTATTTACAAATCGTTTAATGTCATCGTAAGTGAATGGGCTATTATTATCATCGTCGAAAATAGGATTGAGATTTGCATGATTCATTAGACAATAGGACGATTTAGAATTCCCTAATTCCTGAAATGAGTTCACGTTTATTGCCAGTGCCGTTTTAATAGTTAATAAATTCTACACTGATTGTATTTAACGTTACCTGAATCGGCGTAAAATGAATCGCGTTATACCCAGAATTTCGAGTTACTAATAATTTCTTGTCCCACGTAGAGAGAGGTCCTAGACACTTTGCCAAGACTGTCTGAATCTGAATGCAATCCAAAGGTAACACCTCATCTTCGCCTACTTTCAGTACAGGATCCACCAGCAAGTAACCAGAAGCAACAATTTTTCCCTCTCTGCAAAACGGATGCATCGTTGAAAAATAAAATTTCACATAGCAAAGCGAACTATTAGCAATGTGTCAGTAAACCCTTACTGATCAGAGGCATAATAATGGAATGAACCAGCTAAAGTTAACTTTATGCACGTTACTCCAGCCGATTCGCTAACCCACTGCAGTTGATAGTAAGTACGTCTCTCGAAATGATTATCAGGCGACAATGGATGATTTATAAAAATATTAAGCGCTTTTCCAAGAAGGGAAGCCCCGAGTTTAAACTCCACTGTCCATCCTGCCCATGAAAGAAAAACAGATTTCAGTTAAAATAGAAATACACTATACTACAAGAACATAGGAATACAGCATGCAATTAAATCCAATTAAAAAACATGCAATATTAAGATTAATATGTGATTTTTTCAGAAACCTTTCTCCAGTCTGTACAGTATCCCATCTAGATGTTCATCATTGTTGATAGTTAAAACTCTTATTTGCTCGATTTCAAGGAGCTCCATATCTCTAATTATCTGAAATCACGGAAAAAAGTTTTATTGGACACGCAACGCATATTGCTTACAATTTACTTTTATCAAATCGGATTATAAATTCTTAAATTCTTAAATTTCAAACAGATAGGACACTATATTACAAGTTACTTAGACTCTGACTCGTAAAATTTAATTAAAAACATTTGTCAAACGCGGGAGAAATTGAGATAAACAAAATAATGAAATATTCTGAGGACTTTTCAGAAAAATAACACAGATAAACGATGCGAAAAACAATTAAATACGTATTTGATAATATAGAAATCTATAACAGAAGCAAACAACAGAGGAAAACAAAAAACTTGTTTTCGAATAAAATACTTGTTTTCAAATCCACTCCAAACAAGGATCTTCATCGGATGGACTTCATATTTGTCTCGTGAAGAGACAATACTTACATCTCAAACGTAGAAGACGAATGTGTACTTAGCCAGCGTATAAGCCTTAATATAAGTTATTGGCACAAAGCAGTTAGCAAGCGTGCATAATATTGCATTACAACGTTCTGCTGTATAAGCATACATAAAAGCTGCAGCTATTCTTACCCTATACGATAAGATTACAATATAATACAACTGCTTCCTGCCATAAGACTTACAACTATTAACTCTAATAGGTCTGGTAAATGCAGATAAAGATCTTTAATCGCCACTAAACATCACATTCGCATTATTACAGCAGTTCAGTAAGAGAATGATTTTGTAGTTTTATATATATATATAAACGAATATGTTTGCTATTACTTACACTATAATTTACACCATTACTTCTTTTACAGAGGAAATATCTACTAAAAAATTGTAGAATGCTTCTATAGACCCTTCTGAACGGTCTGCTCACATTGTTAAAAAAGCGTCTTAAAGGCATTGTCAAAGCGATTAAGGTGTACACTTAATTGCGCTCAGGTGATCAAAGAATTGAAAAGTTATTAAGCAGGTAATATCACTTGTCCACAGCACTTATACATACAAGCAAAACTGTTTATGCGTGCTACCTATAACAGATATATAATGAATAGTGTAAATGATATAATTTTATCTTTATTTTATTTTAAGATACAGTTTGGTCAATGTGTAGATTACGTTATACATGTATTTCCATAAAATACCTTTAACGTTACGTACGTGATGTATGAATCATTAAAAACAATAAGCTTCTCTAATACAAGCAATTTACATATTTGTGACGTTTTATACATGCACACACATACATGTACACATTATATATTTTATAATTTAATTAATAAAATACAAGAGGGATTAGAAGAAATCTTACCCTGTACATAATACTAATAGTTTTGTTCTATTAATGTATTACTGAAACGTAAGTTGTAAAGAAACCAAGAATGATGGATTAACGATTTTTATTTGATTTTAATTGACACATATACAGATACATAGATACTTTAGCTACAGACACGCAACATTGTTCCAAGTATCACGCATACACTAAGTATAAGTGGAGATACGCATACAAATTCATTTGTACAGCGCAGCCAGCACATAGAGATTAGTACTCACAGTTAATAACAAATGACAGATGATATTACATGCCAAATAATTTCACGAATGAAATAACGCAATGACGTCATAAAAGGATATGTGACAAATGGAGACATAACAATTGATAAATAACAAAATAAGATTGGAGAGCATTAAATTAATAATTAATAAATTTGATACGCATAAATCAATAACGATCCATGCATAATAAAATAAAATAACGAGAATACATCATAAATCACGAGTACACAAATATCCTAAGGGCAAGTCAACGGACATTTCTCACTAAAAGTATAAAGTCGCGAGACGTCAAACGAATCTGTCACAGCTGCGAGTAAAACGCGTTGGTTAATAAAACATGCGAGCAAATCGGAAACCCACTTACGAAGAAACAGCGTGACACATTATTCGAAAGTTTCCTACCTACGGATATCGATGATCGGATACAAAATGATCGCGCAAGACGCAACAACGTGCGTTCTCACTCGAAGAGCAAGTCGGAGCAAGCGAGAAAAGCCAGCAGCAAGTCGATCGACCTCTATCCCACTAAAGACACAGCTGAAGGTCACAAACAAGCATGGCCGGTAAACACGGTGCGGCAAGTGTAACCGGCTGATTTGTATTACAAAATACGGCCCGCTTATTGGTCGGTACCGCGCAGCATCTCGGACGCTCCTCCGAAATTGTGCAAAATTGATATCGTGCGATTGGTGTTGTAAATTTCGTGCAAATAATTACGATATCAAATACCGCGTCTTCTCTGAAGAATATTCCGAAAGAAACTGTTCCGTTTTTAATATAATCAAAAGTGAAGTACATACAGTCGGGTTTTCTAATAAATTTTAGTATACGAATTCGCAACCTGATTCGAGGCCAACTTCAGACAGATTCATCTTGCGCGGGAACGTTGAAATCAATTTAATCACAAAAATATGAAAGTACATATAACGTGTGTGAAGTTAGCCCCGCACTTTTTGAATTTCATCTTTTTCTTGATTGTGCTGAATTGTGCTACGTTTGTGCCATATTGTGCCGCAAACCGCAGTTCAATATCTCAAACCGTTTTCGAAAAAAAAATAAAAAACGAAAAATTTGGTAGCCGCGCACTTTTCGAATTTTGCTGACTTTTTTTATCAATCTCTTTCCATTTTACCTACTACTTTCGATAGTCGTTCATTTTTCTTGACTAGCATAATTCAGCACAATTTACTAAATTCGATTATGTACCATGGTTTGGACGGTATGGAGTTTTGCATTTTTCTATTCCTAAACCCTAAGTTCCTATCAGCGACTGTTTTGCAAAATCCAGTAATCTGACGAAATTGTGTCATTAGAAAAAGTTGTGCTCGTCGATCGCAATCTGGTACAACCGAAAAAAATTCGAAAATGTCAAATTTTTATTTCGCCCTCACCATTTTTTGGATAACTTTGACTAATCTTCACGATAATCCACGCTTCTTATGCATATGTTTCGTAGATTTTGAGTAGCACAATCCAGCACAACTCGCAGAATTCGATTATCGTTCGCCGTTCGTAAGTTATAAGAGTTTGAAATTTTCTATTCCTAAAAAACCGTTACACTTCAGTCCTAACTTTCTCTGTACTGCGATATCTAGCGGTCTGAGGAAATTTTGTCACTTGAAAAAGTTGTGCTACTCTAGCACAATCCGGCACAAGTGGAAAAAATTCGAAAATGTCAAATTTTTTATTCACCCCCACCCCTTTTTCATTAATAATTATCGACTCTCAAATTCATTTCCGATTTTTATGCATGTCTCTCGTAGAGAATGAGTAGTACAACTCAGCACAACTCGCAGAAATTATATATTTGCCTTGCAATGTGATTTTATGTTTTTTTAATCTATCTTTATGAATTTTTTTTATCGAAACGGAATGAAATATTCAAATTTTTCCAACGGCACAACACGGCACAAGTCAACGCCAATTTGAAAAAAAAATTTGAGCTTAATCGCGAGAAAGTGCGGGCTACCAAATTTTTCATTTTATTTTTTGTTTCGAAAACGGTTTGAGATATTGAACTGCGGTTTGTGGCACAATACAGCACAAACGGAGCACAATGCAGTACAATTAATGAACATTCAAAATTCGAAAAGTGCGGGGCTACCAAATTTTTCGTTTATTTTTTTTTGAAAACGGTTTGAGATATTGAACTGCGGTTTGCGGCACAATACAGCACAAACGGAGCACAATGCAGCACAATTAATGAAAATTCAAAATTCGAAAAGTGCGGGGCTACCAAATTTTTCGTTTATTTTTTTTTGAAAACGGTTTGAGATATTGAACTGCGGTTTGCGGCACAATATGGCACAAACGGAGCACAATGCAGCACAATTAATGAAAATTCAAAATTCGAAAAGTGCGGGGCTACCAAATTTTTCGTTTATTTTTTTTTGAAAACGGTTTGAGATATTGAACTGCGGTTTGCGGCACAATATGGCACAAACGGAGCACAATGCAGCACAATTAATGAAAATTCAAAATTCGAAAAGTGCGGGGCTACCAAATTTTTCGTTTATTTTTTTTTGAAAACGGTTTGAGATATTGAACTGCGGTTTGCGGCACAATATGGCACAAACGGAGCACAATGCAGCACAATTAATGAAAATTCAAAATTCGAAAAGTGCGGGGCTACCAAATTTTTCGTTTATTTTGTTTTGAAAACGGTTTGAGATATTGAACTGCGGTTTGTGGCACAATATGGCACAAACGTAGCACAATTCAGCACAATCAAGAAAAAGATGAAATTCAAAAAGTGCGGGGCTAACTTCACACACGTGTACATATATCCATATATTTTTAGCGTACAAAGTGCAGGCAGTAGTGATAAATGTATGACTAATCCAAATATATTTTTAAAAAATCCCAATAATTGCCAATAATGTCAAGCTAAAAACTTAAAAGTATAATTTTAAGATCCATGTCTGATAGGGAGACCTATTTTATTCACATTATCAATTTTTGTGTTTCCATTGTTGCAGCAATATAAAGATAGCTTTCTGAACTCTCCGAGATAAGATAAAGCTTTTAATTTCACAATTAAATATTCTGAAAAATTGCATTATGTAATTCTACAATACATGAACCGTGTCACTTATCGTTTCCGCATTATGATAGCAGCAGTCGATTGCAACAGAGGTTCTAACCTCGACGCGGTATCTAGCAACGAGAAAAGATTCGATGACGCAAAGTTTTGCAACTCGCAAAAATGCTGCAAATTTCAATAAAATCGATTAAAATTCTGTTTCTTCGAAAGCTCTTTTCACTATATCGAACATAAAATTCGAGTAAAAGATGCGACTCGCAAGAATCGCACCGATTCCATAAATTTCTAGTGTTATTTATTCAAACTAGATTTTTCGTTACGTCGCAACCGTTAAACTCTACCCACGTAAGATCTGCCCGCAACCGCCGTTGTTGTTTGATTTCATCATGCTTTGACACTCGTAGACACGATTGTCACGAACATTCCGAAAATCGTGCCGCGAAATATCGCGTCTCGTGGATTTTTTTCTAACCTCATCGAAATTTAGCGCCCTCATGTAAAACGACGTCGAAGTCGCTGCAAAAAGGGTGCGAACACGCAACGTACGATTTTATATTACACGGTAATTGACGCGCGAGGTTACATCGACGTTGAAACACGCAGTCTGACGACCTTAACGTCGGGCTCTCGCTGCGTTACGGCGTCGCTGCACTCTGCGCGTAATTTCACGGGTAACTCTCGGGAATCGGATAAGCGCATTCGCTTTCTCTTATAGGCTTTTTCAAAATGGCAGCGGCTACGGATGAGCTGAGTAAGTATTCTCCGAGAAAAGAACCGTTTGTGCCGCGTGCAGCGGAGCACTGTCGCGATGCTGATAATCGCGTCGTAAATTACACGTCGCGCTACCCGTCGATATCCGTCATGGATGTCGCGAACGCGAACAGCGTTGATTCGAGCGATCTGCGATGCCAGGAGCAAAATCAATTGTCATGCTGCTCGGCGGAGAAACGGTTTCAAATGTTATCGTTTTGTGCCGAAATCGCGTGCGAATTGATGCTTTTCCGATATCCCTCTCTCGTTCGGCTTATCTCGCTGTGCCGTTCTCAACACGTGTTCACAACTGTCAAATCTCGGTATCGCGGCATGTAAAATAGACATTGCTCCGACTTAACAGCTTATCAATGTTTTTTACGATGGCTTTATACCTGACGATTAAATCACATACATGCATATATATATATATATAAAAAGTTTGATGAACATATATGTCTTTTTACAACATTACAGTTTTTCTTATATTTGTAAATAAAAGAAATTGATAACATAATATTAATCACACATGTTACTTTTCTTGTGTTCCATTTAGTTTTGCTTGAGCGAGTGTTTCTTCGCTTGGGTTCTGCAGAGACAGATGAGCAGTTACAGGCAGCGGTATGTAAATTCTTGCCTCCTGTGTTGCTCAAGTTATCTAGCAGCCAGGAAGGTGTCAGGAAGAAGGTGATGGAGCTGCTGGTTCATATAAATAAGAGAATAAAAAGTAGGCCACAAGTACAGCTGCCTGTCGAGGCGTTGCTCCTGCAATATCAGGATCCATCTGCCAGTTCATTTGTGATTGTATGTTGTCTGTTGAATCAAATATTATAATCTATAAAAAGTGCGAGAAAAAGTGCTGTAACGTATATTTATGTAATTGCAGAATTTTACAATAATATACATAAAGCTAGGGTACCCTCGAATGGAAATGAGCAAACAAGCGGAATTAGTTCCGAGTGTATTAAACGCCATCGAAGGGAAACCGTTGTCTCATCAAGACAGGTTTGCTATTTTTGTAAATATGAATTATGTCGAGAAATAAGAGTTTTCAGTTTAAAAAATGTGATTTCCTTTTAAGTTTTCATATAAAATATTGGGCTGCAATACAGTACGTGGCGATATGTTTCAGCCTGCTGCTGATCATAATGCCAGCATTGGGACATATCAATATACCAGCGGATCCCGAGAAACGAGCGTCTCTCTTAGGACTGCATGACAAACCTTACGTGGCGAAGCAGCTCCTAAATTTTATGCTCGACGTGTTGCTGTTGCCATACGGGTGAGACATGTGCCGCACAATCTTCGTACCAATACTTTCAATACTTGCTCATTGCGATATTATCAGATCCATAGGGCAAACGGAGAATCAGCAATCGGGTCAGTCTATCGACTGGTCCCAGTTCACCGTGCCGCCGGGTTTAAGCGAATACGCGTTCAAGAGAGTAATAGGCGACAATCCGCCAACGGCAGAGCAACTCGAGCAGACTAAACTGGGCATTGTCAGGTTCCTTGCCGGCGGATTTTTCCCCGAGCCGGATATTCTGGTACACCTGATCGTGGCAGTTGCGGACACTAGATTCAGCATTACTACTCTGGCCGATGTGGAATTGAAGAAGATAGTTGGGTACGGTAGAAATGAGAATTGTCGAAAACTCGATAATTTCAGGATTATTGTATAGATTCGGGCTATAATATGCATCATGCTTGTTTAGCACGCTTGATTGGTCATCGATGCAACTGGCAGCTCCGCTTTACACGTTATTCCTGGGCACCGATGCGTCCGGCATGCAGAAGGAGGAGAAATCCGAGGTGAAGCGGCTTCCGGCGAGCACTCGCATCCGTCTCAAGCTCTTGCATTACCTTTGTCGCGTGACTAAAGCCGGTTTTATCATAACGCCTTGCATACAGGTACGCAAAATTCATTTCAGACAAGTATCAACGTTTTATGATTATATTATAAAATTATAAAATTGAAAATATAATAATAATAAAATTGGGATTTCTTTCAGGTTGTGTTTAATTCACTTTACGGAAAAAATACGAACGCAAAGTTGAAGTCATTAGCGCTGCAGTTCACATCCAATATTGTCCAACAGTAATTTCTCTCATTGTCGTTTTTTATTATTAATTATCGAATAAATTTTTAATTTTTCCTTTCTTGTTTATATTATAACGAATTTCATTTGAGATCGTAAACTTTTCAGCTGCAATCTTGTACCGTTGTCTCGAGTTGCCGCAGTAATCTTGGACGGTATGGTAAAACTGATCTCCGAGGGCGAAGATGCGCTTAAACCGATGGCGTATACCGTTATTGGGCAACTAGGTCAAAGAATACCGTCTCTGATAAACAAGGATTTGACTTTACTGCACAACTTGTTCGATACGCTTGTGTCTGTGAGTATCTGTTTGTGAAACGCAGTTGTATTCAAACTGATTCGTGATCGTTACATTTGCATGAAATATTTTTCCAACATTTAAGACGGATGGCGAGTTACGGCGGACCGTGAGGGACGCATTGATTTGTATAACATCCGCGTTCGTGCTAAACAGAGAGGACGAAAACAACATAGCTCTAATGAATGCTCTCCTGTCGGTGCACATTGAATCGCCGGAATCCAGCGTGAGGCATGTATCGAGTATGAAATGCAATCTGCAATCGAGCCGCATTATGTTAATCTTATGTACGCGTTCTAATTGCGTATTGTGCTCTTTGCTGTTTACCTCTGCGAATAGATTCGTGGCAATGCACTATGCCGCGACCGTGTTTCCGCCTGATGACGCTCCATCTCGGTATCTCTTGTTATTAGCGTGTGGTGACAATAAACACGAGATAAGTACGGAGGCTACGAAAGCGCTGTACGGCGTTGCGCACAAAAACGAGGATGACCAACAGATCGACAACAAGGTATTGCTGCCCGAATTTGCGAAGCTAGTAAGCTACGTTTATTCGAAAATGCAATCGAGGATACCCGCCGCGGCCAGCGGTCGTAATACAGACAAAGACGTACTCCCGTACAGCGTTAAGACGTTTTCCGAGGTGGGTTATCCGCGCGATCGAGACTGGACCTATAAATGATGTCGCGAAAGAAACGTCTAACGGTTTTCCTATTCTTACAGATCATTACCTACTTTCGCGTTTGCCTCGCCAGAAGCGCTAATATTCCCGCGCGTAATGAACCACTGCAACATCCGTCTGAATATACTCCCTTGATTGGACGTTACTTGGAGAATACTTACAAGAGCCAACCGGAGATATTAAATAGCTACCTCAATATAATTTTGCTCCTGTGTCATTCCTCTGCAGGTGAGAAATTATTATTATAATGATCGCGCGAAATCTTATCCCCAGTTGGTTAATTTCATTTTTAATTGTCAGATCAAATTTCCTTGAACGCGTTGCTGGAAGTACTCGGATCCGTTCCGCACTACGTAACGAAAGAATATGAAAAGGAGTTGCCGTGGCTCCGCACCTTGCTCACTTCCACCAAGCTGGATGTACGGCAGTTAGCCGCGAAGGCGTACGCCGCTATCACTGGCTACTTCCCGAGGAGCGAGTTCGAGAAACACGTTTCTAGCGTCACGGACATTATGGGCAGGAAGAATTTAGAAGCGCAACACGGCGCACTGGTGGCACTGACGTGCATGATGGAGAGGAACTTGACGCAACAACGGAACGGAAATAAGGAGGATTTGTACGATTGGACGACTTATCACGATATCGTGAAAACCATATGTAATGCCCGCGCACGTAATATAAACTAGAAATTCGCTTGCTGCATTCGATATATCGTACTATGTATCGTTTTACAGGTACGTATCTTCACGACAGTGCGACACTACTAATGGACGCTGCCATCCAAGCTATCGGTCTCTTAGGAAAGACGTGCTCTCTGCCTGTACCTTCAGAAGGCGACAATAAATTCAACAAGAAAGCGATAGTCGAAACACTCTTTTCTATATTGTCCAATGTCAAGTTGAGCGTGAAGGTTTGCTTCGAAACACACCTTTCGTTAATTATACAGTGTATGTACAGTGAGAAGAATCAGAATTCATTCTTACGGTTTTTCTTAGATGAAGGAGAACGCTGCGCTCTCGTTGGGATACTTGTGCGTCGGCGAGTCTTTCCCGCATACCGCGGATATCGCGAATAAAATTCTAACAACGGTTAAAGAGGTGCGCAAGTCAATCTTTTTACATCTGATTAAGGGGACCTGGAGTCGTCTGTATTACCGGCGGAATTGGTCGATCTTACTGTACTAATTACTCTTTAATGATTTTATAGAATGAAAAATCCTTCTCCACGATTAAAGTAAACAAAGAAATATACCGAGCGAAACTCGACTTTATGTTAAAAACGACAAAAAAAATTTACAGTTTTATTATCGGCTTATTGTGACGTCACCTCGTACATTAATGTTCTTAATATAAATGTTTTGCAGTTTGTGTGGCCAAAATTCGATAATCGCGAGGACGGAACAAAATGAAAGAATATGGGGAAGCTTTTAGAAATGAGTTTAGAAGCCTAATGTAAAAGTAATTAGTGCAGAAAGATTCGCGATCATTTCGTGCCTACGTATGCCTGTGAAATCGTGGCTGAATCAAAAATTGTGATTTTTTTCCGTTTGGAAAGTTAAGTCCTGCCTTTCACATTACATTATCGTGTGTACTTTCATCGTGGAAAAGGATTTTTCATTCTGTGAATTCAATAAAAAGAAAATACAGGAAAATCATCGATTCCGCCGGTAATTCAGACGCCGCGACGGAGTTCACTGGCCACTCCAGGATCCTCTTAAGATTGATATACTTATTGCGTGATAATGAGATCCGTTTCTGGTTTCTTGACAGACGAAGGACATCGAGATTCACTTAATTTTGGGAGAAGCTTTGGTTTGTTGCGTTCAAGGGCAGGCCTCCCCGGAAGCGAGGGATGCTTGGACGACTTTACCCGCTGAACACGTCGTTTCGTACACCAAGGAGAGCGATGAATTATTAGTACACGTGTTGGGCGAACTATTCAAAGTGTATCAAGTGCCTCATCCAAACTTGCGACAGGTATTTATATAACGCGCGTTTGAAAACTGCGCAGTGCTTCTTGCTTTATCAATCGGCAACGTGTGTGTTTCCCAAAGGCAGTGTGCGTGTGGCTGTTCGCGCTTCTGAAGCACAACGTTCAACGAGAATGCGTCAAGGCAAGGTTGGCCACGATTCACCATGCGTTCATAGATTTTCTTTCGGATGATAGCGGTAAGAATCATTGGTCGTATTACTGAATTTCACTGACTTTCAGAGAAGATCTAACGATCGATTGACTTGTTTCGTAACAGATATGGTTCAAGACGTCGCCTCAAAGGGCCTTAGTGTGGTGCACATTAACAGCAGGCAGGAAGAGCGTGATGCTTTAGTGTCCAATATATTGGATCAGTTCACGCAGGGCCGCAGAACGGTGCAGCAAGTCACTGCTGACACCAAATTGTTCGAGGAGGGACAACTGGGGAAGAGTCCATCTGGGTAAGATCACGTCATACAAGACACACATTACTTGATGCTTGACCGTCAGATTTAAGGGGGTATTCTAGTGTAAAAGCGGAATTTGTATGCTATTTTGGTGAATTTTTTTTGACAAAAGTATAAGGCTTTTTGAGGCAGGGTTTTCCCTGCTTATTCATACATATTTGGTGTATGTTTCCAAATTTTTGTATTAGACGATAACTATAAATAAGCGCTGCACATGATATTAAATAAGAACATGAAAAAAAAAAGTTGGTCCATGGTTCCCATGATTTCAGCTGTTCTGCTCATCTGAAACAAAAAAACCAAAGAGATTCTTAATTAGTATGAGTGTGGCTATAGCAGGTACCAGAATGAAAAAAAAATGTTGAAAATTTAAAACATGACTTCATTGAGAAAATTAAGTTTCGATTTGTGCCATTTTTTTCACCATTGAAGGGCTGTAGAAATTCCAAAAAACAATATTTCGACTTGATTGTGGTAGGGGCTATAGCCACACATATACTGAAGATGTGTGCAAAAGCCTGAGTCAATTGATTAACTGGTTTTGAGATATCATGGGAACCAATTTGAAAAACATGGTTTCGAGAAAAACACGTTTAAAGTTTTTCATACTGATTACATAGAGATAATGTTACTCACGATCAATCGGCTAGTCCAGGGCCATACAGGGGACATTCCTCTTGTTCGTAGAAGTCCTGCAGAGCTGATCTCTCTTCCCTGCGATTCATTCTCTGATCTCGAGAGAAGTTAGTGGAGCGCCGCTCCGAGCGGGTGATACGAGCTTCGTTCCGGGAGTTTGCGTACATCACCGCTTGCTGACCAATACTAACTCCCATCACGTTCATAAGTTTGAAAATTGGCATAAATCCTTTATTGAAAATTATAACTGCCAAGAATGTTGCTATTTCAACAACTTTCACGCCAGCATGGAGATGTTTTGGAGCAAAAGTCCGAATCAATGAATTTAGGGATTCATTGTACTATATAACCTGTACTATACAAAGGCTCCAATTCAAATGTACGACCTTCAAAGAATAACGATCTTCCGACCCTACCTAAAATACTAACACAATGCTCTGTTGTGTGCCGCGCGGTCCAACCGCCGAGCGCGCGCCAGAGGTTGTTTTCTATTAGGTGCTATTACTTTGTTAATTTTGCGAATCGGGCTAAATCTTCTCGCAGACATATTTTCCATACCATATACTTGCAAAATATGCCAAAAAAAAATTCGATTTTTCTGACATGTTACACTAGAATACCCCCTTAAGAATAGCAAATACCTGAGGGAGCAATGCAACTTTACAGAGGCAATCTGTCGACGTACCGAGAGATCTGCTCCCTCGCGACGGAACTGCAGAAGCCTGAGCTTGTGTATTACTTCATGCATCTGGCAAATAACAACGCGATCTGGACGTCGAAGAAGGGTGCGGCGTTCGGTTTCGCCGCGATCGCCGGGATCGCGCGGGACGAGCTGAACAAGTATCTGCCGAATATTATACCGCGGTTGTACAGATATCAGTTCGACCCGACGCCGAGAATCCAGCAGAGCATGGCCAGCATTTGGCGTGCCGTCGTTCCTTCCACGACGAAAGCCGTTAGTAGAATCGATTAATGTCCGTTGTGCTCTAACGTGCTCTCTAATGGAGTAAGCGAATAAAAATATTTTTTTTTTCTTGTACATTACCATAGATCGAACAGTATCATAAAGAAATATTGACTGATGTAACTGATAACCTAACGAATAACGAATGGAGGGTGCGTATCGGTTGTTGTAATGCTCTCGCAGATCTTTTAAGGACAAACGTACAATTCAATTTCGCCGAATGCGGCCCGGAACTGTGGAAGAAACTGTTCCGCGTGATGGACGACATTCACGAGGGCACGCGGCTAGCCGCGACCAACACCGCTAAGATACTCAGCAAGGTGAGACGAAGATGCTCTTTCTCGCCTATTCTGTAACTCTAATTTAATGATAAAACTTGTAACGTTGCGTTTTAAATTCTAGGTTTGCATACGTCACTGCGACTCGTCGCACGGCAACGCGGGAAGAGAAGTTATCCAAGCGATACTGCCGGTGCTGCTAGACATCGGCATCACCAACACCGTGGACACGGTGAGAGCTATATCGTTGCAGACGGTGTCGCAGCTCGTGTCCACGGCGGGTGTACTGTTGAAACCGTCGCTTGTTAACTTGATACCGTCGTTACTCGAGACGATAGGCGAATCGGAGAATCCCAAACTCTCATACTTGAGTAACGTATGCGGGGCGACTACCGAGACGCAGGAAGCTATCGATAATATTAGAGCTAACGTTGCCAAAGGTCATTACGCTTCGGATACGATAACAAAGGTACGTCCATCGCGATCTTCCTTCGCAATCGATACCGAAAAAATGGTTCGTTCTTTTAATACCTTCTTTCTTTCCAGTGTATCCAATATATCGATGCGGACGTATTGAAAGCTTTAATGCCGAAAGTGATAGACTTGATCAAATGCAGCATAGGATTTGGCACGAAAATTGCATGCTCGCATTTCGTAATCCTTCTTAGCACGCATCTGAAAGCAGAACTGCAGCCATATAGCGGTAACTATATCGACATCGAATTTACAATATCCCAAGTGCAACATAAATATAAAATATTTATGTTATAATTTAGTAATTTACATTTTACGTAGAAGGTTTTCATCATATGGATTAATCATTCATATTGGCTTGTCTAGCTAAGATTCTGTCTGCCTTACTTAATGGTTTGTTGGATCGCAATGCCGCTGTGAGAAAGAATAACGCGGTCACCATTGGGCACATAGTTGGCTCTGCTAAAGATTCTAGTCTAGAGAAATTATTTAATACTCTGAACACGTGGTATCTGGAACGCGAAGGTACTTTCAAATTCGAAATAGCCCTCTTTTCAACATTTTTATAATTTTGTAATTTTACAAAATATTAAAAACAAACCCCGATTCACAGATGACGCAATAAGATTAGCAATTGGGCAAGTTTTACAATCTATAAACAATTATAATCAAGAAAAGTGGAAGAATTATAAGAAGATAGTCATTCCTCTAGCCTTCTTTGCAATGCACGTGGAAAAGGTACCAGGTTTGTATTACCATTGTTATGATTGGTTTGCGTTTATGCCGCGGATAGGCGTAATTTCGTACCTTTGCACACGCTATTACATTTAACAGGGAATGAAGCCACCGTCGAATTATGGACCGATTTCTGGAACGAAATAACGCCCGGCACCGAGGCGGGAATTGTGCAAAATCTGCAAGCGATCACTGATATTTTGCACACTGCTCTCGAGTCCTCATCATGGACTACGAAAGTGCAAGCCGCGAACGCGGTTCATACCATTGCTTTAAAATCGGGTGATAGTATCGATAGGGAAGCCAGGAACACGCTATTAAAAATACTGACGGATGGCTTGCGCGGCAGGACGTGGGATGGAAAAGAACGTCTGTTGAACGCGCTCGCTATGCTAGCCTGCAATAGCAAGTACGTGCATCGTAGACTTGGTATCTCGACGTGTTACGGAGTTGAGTAACTCGTTGAATTTACAATTTCATTCGGATTCCGTTGCAGGGAAGCTCTAAACGCGGACACTGCGCTGTTAGATACGATTGTGACAACGCTGTACAGAGAAAGTAAGAAAGAGAACGCGGAATATCGTCGAAACGCGTTGCAGGCGTTCGCCATGGTCTTGCATGAACTTGACATTGATAAATTCACGGAAATCTATGCAATTGTACAGGAAGTGTTGATTAAAGTGAGTTGCATCGATGACAAGCACGAGGAGATGTCGGTAAAAGTGTACGTAACAAATTACTTGATGTCTAGGTGTCGGACAAAAATAATGACGACGAGGAGAATACCGTAGAAGAAAATAGGAAGAGGAAAGAAAACAACGTGAGATTGCAAGAAACGGTTTACGAAGTGCTGGGAAAAGCGTGGCCCTCCACCAAAGACACTCAAGGTTGAGGAAGCAGACAAGCTCCATTACAATTTAGCAAAAGAGACCAAAATATAATGCCTTTTTTTGCAACTGCGTCTCTCATAATTATTTATTTTTGCTTGCAGACAAATATTGCATAGAGTTCGTGACTCATTGTCAAAAGGTGCTACCAAACAGTACGAGATCCGTGCAGGTTGCCATTCTGACGGCATTGAATCTCTTCGTGGATAGACTCGTCTTGCTACAACTGAGCAAAGCGGAAACATCTCCGAAGGACAAGAAATTGTTAGGCGAAATATGTGATAGCCTCAATAAGATATTATCGTATTGTATAAGTGAGTACAGCACAAATCGTTTATATGAACGTAATTGAATGTACTATACAGGGTGTTTCCTCTAACTGTAGCGCTTAGAATATCTCTGCTTGCCTTGATGATATGAAAAAAGTCAAAGGACGAAAATTGTTCGATTCAAAGAGACTAGTACTCTGGTAAGAAAATTATTTTTTTTAATGTGACCTTTCACAAGATATCAAGGTCATGAACATTGTTTTAAACGAGATGGTATATTTTCCTTAACGAAATGATGTAGCTTGTAAAAAAACGAATTCAACCATACAGAATATGTTGACCTTCAAATGACTTTGAACCACAAAAATCACGTTTAGGAAAAGAAACTCTATTGTATGTATAACTACAAAGATATACCTTTTTTACAGATGTTCGAAATGATCGCCGTTTACTTCCATACACTTTCGAATTCGATGAATAAACGATTGTTTTACGTTTTTGAGAGATTCCGGAGTAATTGCGGTGCACGCACGCTGAATTCTTTCTCGCATATCTTCAGGTGTTGTCGGAATATCGCGATAAACTTCATTTGCACGGAACATACTCAACGAATCATTTCCTGATCGCTGGACTGGACGTGGTGGAAGAATTTCTTGGCCGGCTCGATCACCAGATCTTACGCCTCTTGATTTTTGTCTTTGGGGACACCTAAAAATGAAGTTTATCGCGATATTCCGACAACACCTGAAGATACGCGAGAAAGAATTCAGCGTGCGTGCACCGCAATTACTCCGGAATCTCTCAAAAACGTAAAACAATCGTTTATTCATCGAAAGTGTATGGAAGTAAACGGTGATCATTTCGAACATCTGTAAAAAAGGTATATCTTTGTAGTTATACGTACAATAAATAGAGTTTCTTTTCCTAAACGTGATTTGTGTGGTTCAAAGTCATTTGAAGGTCAACATATTCTGTATGGTTGAATTTGTTTTTTACAAGCTACATCATTTCGTTAAGGAAAATATACCATCTCGTTTAAAACAATGTTCATGACCTTGATATCTTGTGAAAGGTCACATTAAAAAAAATAATTTTCTTACCAGAGTACTAGTCTCTTTGAATCGAACAGTTTTCGTCCTTTGACTTTTTTCATATCATCAAAGGAAGCAGAGATATTCTAAGCGCTACAGTTAGAGGAAACACCCTGTATATGTACTCCAGATTTTTATGACGAGAGGAGTGCATCGATACAAGTATGGCTCTCTTTTCTTCCTTGTAGATATCTCAAAGTTCACGAGAATTAGGAAAGAAGCACTGAACATCGTTCTCTCGTTAACGAGAAAGATGCGCGAGACGAACAATGACGAGCAGCTCGATAAGATAACGCGCTTGCTGAAGGAACTCCTGCCCGACTTGGCGAAGGATAATCAACCGGAAATACGCACCAGAGTTGTCGACATTAAAGAGATGCTTAAAATTTAACCATCCGTGTCAAGTAGCCACGTGATATCGATTCTACCGATATCTTTTGCACGTGCCAGAATAATAATTGTGTACTATTCTTAGTACTGCCGATCTCGATCAGCGATCATAATGAAAACTATCGTAGCTACGATTACATGTTTATTTAATAATATGTTAATGTAGATGTGCCTAATATAGTCCTCCATTGCTTAATACGATGTACTTATGAGGTACTTTGTTCAAAAAAATTCTTCAGTATGCTCTGTATGGTATCTCAGCAATGGATGGAGATGGTGAAAGAAATTTTCTAATTTGTTTCTCCATAAGTGTCATTTGTTATAATCACGTTATGATTGTATTAAGAAAGGATTACGGAAGGAATTCACAATAATAATAATAATGATTGTATCAACGTACGTCTTACATCTTAATTCATCCTATGAAATATTTTATTAAAATTAAGTTTTTTTTTTTCAAAAAACCTAGATTCTCAATATTGAATGTAGCATACTTATGTACATTTTATGGATTGGTCGTTGTGTTTCGCCGCATAACATTCTACATTACGCGTTTTCATTTGCTTTCAATTTTTTTAACAATATCGATGCTCCAGAACTAGTCTCCGATTTGAGATTTTCTTCGAATGGTTTTAGCTTGGACAACAAAGTATGTACAATATTTTCAGATTCATTCTCTACAAGGAAAATTAATAAAAAACAAGCTCTGTTGAATCCTATCCATTTTTGTAGCACCTCTGCAGTTAAGTGTGACACTAGTATTTCACCAAACGTAGATTCCTGTCTCTTCAGCAATTCCTTGTCGTTCTGGATGAGTTTCTTCAACATTATATGCAGTCCTGGATGTTCGACCAAATTACACTCGTTCTCATTTTCTTTGATTTTCGAATCTACGCCGCTGACGATTCTGGCAACCGATTCGAACGCGGACTTCAGTTTCTCACCGGATCCCACTTTCAGTATCGCCAGAGTAACCATGGCTATGGCGCCAGTGGACAACCACGTGGCCGTGTCCGCGATTACGGCGTCGAGAAGCGGCTCGCGTACCGCCTCGAGGAGCTCCTTCTCCCTGATGTCGACCGGTTTCTTGCTTATCACGTTGTTATCGCCTTGGCGCAAATAATCCACGATACTCGGCGAGAAATAGTGAGAGTCTCGCCTGGCCACGAGGTACAATATAACGTGTTTCCCATACTCGTTCAACGCGATGTCAACTAGATCCTGCTGCAGTTCGGACAATATTATCTTTTTCACGAGAACGGTGTCGTCCACGGAATCGAGGAGCGCCAGCACGGTCACGTAACCATATTCGGATGTTGAGACAGTCTTCACGTTCTCCTTGAGCGCTTTCAGGATACTTTTCCTGCTCTTGCTGTTACCGTGCCATATACACTGCGCGGCGACTCTCGCTCCGAATTTCGTCTCCGATAGAGTCACAATGAAATCTTGCAGCATAACAATCAGCTCGCTTCTGTCCTCCACCGAACACGCATCGAGGAACTCCCACGTAACCGCGTGCACCAGACTGGAGTTGACGAGACTCTTATTTAGGATTCGAACTAGGTTTGCCTTCACGAGGGACAACGTCGCTGATCTCAAATACTCTGCGTTATTGAACACGTCCGACAGCGACTTGACGCTCTCGACCTTCACGTGCTTGTACAGGTTCCCATAAAATTCCTGTTTGAAGTACATCTTGTCGCGATCCGTGCACCAAGTGGAATACGTGAACTCGACGAGAGGCGCCGATACAGCGTGGCTCATCAGCTTGACGACGTTACCATAGCATGCAGAGATGACAATGTTCTTGATCTCTCGCGAGCCATATTTCAACACGGCCCTCACACAGTTCTTCGCATACTTCGACCCCAACATCTGCACGATGTGCGGTTTCATCTCGTGGCATATCGCTTGCCGCGTATCCATCTCGCAGTGCTTGACGATGCACTGGACCACTCTCGACATATCGTGCGAGAACATGACTTTGCTGTAATGAGTCTCCAGCATCTCGTGCAGCGTTCGAGTCAGCGTGAGGCGGTCCTGCAACTTGCAGTCGGATCTGCGTAGCTTTTCGCTGATTTGTTTGGCTTGAACGATTTTATCGTACACTGTTTCGTCATTCACTTTCTTAGCCTTGCGTTTCTCTCGGAGTTCTTTCTTTTCCTTTTTCAGCTTCAGCCAATCTTTCTTCTCTTTTGTTTCATTGTGTTTCGCTACTTTACAGTCCTTTCCCTTTGAATTTTTCTTCGCAAACGAGGCCTTTGGATATTTAGCTGCGTTATTATTTAAGGGCTTCTCGAATTTTACTTTTTTCTTTTGATTATTTGCCGTTTCCTCGACATCATCTTCTGCACCTGTGCTGCCTGTGTCCAAATTCTTCGCTTTCCGTTTCATCTTTGAATGAATTTCTGGAAAATATACGGCAAAGCAAATCTTAATGAGTATTATGTGAAATGTTCTTCACAATGCATTTGTTAACAATATTAACCCTTCGTGGTCACACTTCTAGAAAATCACGTAATGGTCACATGGGTCCAATAGACCCCACCAACTTTAAATGGTTGCCGTGTTTACACTATTCATTCAATTTGAATTACAAAATTACATAATAAATTTGAAAGCTTGTATAACAAGGAGAAATAGGCTTTTTATGCAAATTTTAATTGTAACATAACTAAAAAAATTCACGAATTTAGAAATCGTGAAAAACCGAGTTTTTCACTAAAAAAATTATAACTTTTTAAATTTTTATTATTTTGCGATACAAATTTAGGGTCATATTGTGGAGATGTAATACTTTAATTTAAAAAATAGTGTTATAATGCACGTTTCGAAAAAGGTATTTATTTTCAGACTTAAAATGGATCATTTTCGAGATAAATGAAATCTACAATTATGGAAAAATAAGTGTACCCAGATAGCAGAGAGAGTTCAAAAAGAATTCATTTGTTATGTCACCAATTCTGAGTTCATTTTCAGATGCAAAAAGAGTTCTTAGAATTCTTTTGAATTCTTTTGCACCTGAAAATGAACTCAGAATTGGTGACATAAAAGTGAATTCTTTTTGAACTCTCTCTGCTATCTGGGTATTTATATAACATAAAACATTATTATTATTACAAGTATTATTAATAATTATTTGTATTTTCAATGTTATTCAACAACGAATTTTGAAACTCACGACTCCGTAAATCATATGCCATCTATAAGTGTAAATAAATGCTTATAATAACCTTTGTAGAAAAAAATTACTCGGCCTTTAAACTTGCACTTACGTTTTTCCACAGATAATATGTGCGAAAATCACAAAAACAAAATTTTCCAAATTTTTGATACCAAATTACAAGTTGGTCACACAGGGGGTCCGGAAGACCCCAGCACGCGGGAAATGTTATTTGAATAATTGCTATTTCTATACTAGTGCGCTGCGGGCGATACCTAGTATTAGAACGGAAAAAGAGTACTTGAAGCTACCGGTAAATGGCAGTAAAAAGTTAATTTTCAATTTAGAACAGAAAGATATAAAGCCTTAAACTTTCGTTGGGGTCTTTTGGACCCCGAGTGACCACGAAGGGTTAAAGATTTAATAAACAATTACAATTTTCTTTGACTGTAAAACCTTAACCTCAATCTAATCTAACCTCAAATATTTTTCAGCACGAAAGATTGTAAGAATAATTCAATTCCAAAATGTTATTATTGGATAAAAATATTTGCAAAGACAAAGGTTACCTGAGTAAGTTATTTTATAAAACTACGAAGTTTTCAGTACCGGTGTTACACGAAGGAACAAATCAAATACCACGCGGTTTACTTTAAATATTTTCGTTCTGTCCTGTAACCTGCACGTGGCCTGCACCTGACGTCCCAGCCAAGGAGTCTAGGGAATTTCGAATTTATTAGCCAGTTCTTCAATTTGAAATCAGTTTTGGGTACTTTGTATAAACCGAGCATTTCTATTCGCCCAAAACCTGATATTCCTCGCTTATTACAATCTTCTAGCTATCTGATTATCACTGCGATGAGACGCTTCGCAGCCGATTGCATGAAGCGACCGGCTGCGTTCTTCCAGATCATATTGCGTAGAAAAAGAAACGACAAGTGGCTATTTGACGATATTTAGGTCGGTAACAGGATTTCACACGAAATTTCAATACTGAATTAAATTTATTTAATTATTGATTTAATAAAAATTAAGTGAGCAAGAAGAAAAAATGATAAAAAGCGATAGATAATGCGGAATGATAATACAATGAAATCAAAAGCGAGCGATCGTATGCTATACTCTCTTTTCGATTTCCTTTTAGAAGGTTTTTTCTTCTAAAAGACCTTTAGAAGGCAGAATTTATATATAGTCTAATATCCCAGGTAGTACACATTGGTTTCAAAACCGTTTCATAAACGTTTTGCCGTAACGTTTCATAACCATTTTATTGAAATGTTTATTTAGGAGAAAAATGTCCAACGAAAAAACGTTTCTTTTTCGGCAAAAAAACGTTTCAGAAACCATCAGAAAAATATTTATCAATTCTATATATCAGTGCCTCAAAGATAGACAGTTAAGGGGAAGCTGGAGTTGCTAGTGAACTATTTTTTCACTATAGCGATGGTAATTGCAGTTTCGAAAATTCTCTTTATTGCTTGTGCAGAATAAAAAATCCTTTTCCACAAATGAAGTATAGATAGAAAGAAAGTCCGCTCTACAGGACTTTATATTCAAAATGGAAAAAAGGTAGAAAAGACAAATGCAAGTTTTTAACTTTTTGCCATTTTGAATATAAAGTCCTGTAGAGCGGACTTTCTTTCTATCTATGCTTCATTTGTGGAAAAGGATTTTTTATTCTGCGCAAGCAATAAAGAGAATTTTCGAAACTGCAATTACCATCGCTATAGTGAAAAAATAGTTCACTAGCAACTCCAGCTTCCCCTTAAGTCACATTTTTGTAAAAAACTAGATTTTTATATTTTATGAATTACTCTCTAAATTTCGTGTAGTGGAATCTCACTCTTTTGAAATATCACTTCAAGTAATAGTGATCTCAAAAGTTTCAAAAGAAAAGAAGAAGAAAAGAGTATTGGATCGGTTTTCCGGATGGTTATTTATAAGGTGATAACGCAAATGTTACTTGCGAGAACGTCACGTCTGGCCTGGCCATCTATCGGTCGCCTGGTGAATCAGAGGTGGGAATCACACACACTTGTGTCGATTTTTGTCTCTTGTTCCATAATCGAGTACATTGAAACGTATGATGTAAAAATAATTAATACTCGCAAAGTAAGTAGAAATTACTATTTTTTCTATATTAATTATATAATTTCAAATCAATTTAATAAAACACATTTTTCGTTTCTGTGGAAAGGTGAAAAATACGTTTTTAAAATTGAGGTCTAAAAACGGTTTCTATTTAAACCGTTTCTTAAGGGGAAGCTGGAGTTGCTAGTGAACTATTTTTTCACTATAGCGATGGTAATTGCAGTTTTGAAAATTCTCTTTATTGCTTGTGCAGAATAAAAAATCCTTTTCCACAAATGAAGTATAGATAGAAAGAAAGTCCGCTCTACAGGACTTTATATTCAAAATGGAAAAAAGGTAGAAAAGACAAATGCAAGTTTTTAACTTTTTGCCATTTTGAATATAAAGTCCTGTAGAGCGGACTTTCTTTCTATCTATGCTTCATTTGTGGAAAAGGATTTTTTATTCTGCACAAGCAATAAAGAGAATTTTCGAAACTGCAATTACCATCGCTATAGTGAAAAAATAGTTCACTAGCAACTCCAGCTTCCCCTTAAGTCACATTTTTGTAAAAAACTAGATTTTTATATTTTATGAATTACTCTCTAAATTTCGTGTAGTGGAATCTCACTCTTTTGAAATATCACTTCAAGTAATAGTGATCTCAAAAGTTTCAAAAGAAAAGAAGAAGAAAAGAGTATTGGATCGGTTTTCCGGATGGTTATTTATAAGGTGATAACGCAAATGTTACTTGCGAGAACGTCACGTCTGGCCTGGCCATCTATCGGTCGCCTGGTGAATCAGAGGTGGGAATCACACACACTTGTGTCGATTTTTGTCTCTTGTTCCATAATCGAGTACATTGAAACGTATGATGTAAAAATAATTAATACTCGCAAAGTAAGTAGAAATTACTATTTTTTCTATATTAATTATATAATTTCAAATCAATTTAATAAAACACATTTTTCGTTTCTGTGGAAAGGTGAAAAATACGTTTTTAAAATTGAGGTCTAAAAACGGTTTCTATTTAAAACGTTTCTTAAATGGTACTTTATGTTTCTTAGACATTAGATACGTCTAAGAAACATATATTAGGCTAACATGTGCTGCCTGGGGTCTTTCAATAATCAGGCGAAAATATATAATGTAAAAGATAATTTATCCATATATGATTATAATGCGAAGTCATCGATGCAATATATATAATAATTAAATTTATATATAATATATACTTGATTTGAAATTACTACGACGCAGGATGTCACGATATACGCTTAATTTGAAAATGTTACTATGACGATACGTCACAATATTTTCTATTCGTTTTATAATTGTAAACGTATACTTATTTAATATTAAGTACAAAAAATGCAGTTGAAATAGACGCAAGTTATAATCACCAGGACAGTGATTGTGGCTCGCTCCTTCGACCGTGTCAAGTTTCGAGAATCGCAATATTGCTGTTCGATAGATCTCGGTTAGTCACGAACCGCGCCACGACGACAACGGAGTTGCGCTTGGCCGCTGCGCTATTTTTCACGATTATTAGTCTCTGAAAGAGTGTTGCGTACAAAAATCATCGTGAGTGTCTTTTCACAAAGTATCGAATATTCATTGCAATACGTTAAACATCGTGAATAATCATTATTGTACGCCAATTTCAGTCTCAACAAAATCCATTTCTGCATGCATGCCCGACGTTGACCGAAACTTCTCTTGTACAACTTACCTCATCTTCGTGCTGAAGTTTGCGACGCAGTGCGATACATGATCGATCATCACCAGGTATGTGCGTGGCGTCGTTTCTCTGAAATTTGGTAATCCCATGAGATCCATGGAGAGATTTCAATGATATTTTCTCGACAAATGTGACGAAAATTGTTTTCTGTAAACTTCGAACGCTTCGTTAATAATAACGTAATAGAAGAACGACAAATAATTGTAAAATAAACTCCGCGACTGATAATTATATGCGAAGGTATAATATCGTTTAGCGATAAGCGGCTTCCGGTGTGACGGAACTGGTTTTCAATGATTCCCTATAGCTCCGCCCCTGGCGGAGCACGACGCGAGGAGGAACGCGCGCGCGTTTCGTCAGAAAAGTATCGTTGCGTTCCCGAGAGTCGCGTCGAGCAGACGCGAGCGAGCTGGTTCGTCGCCGCGCCCCGCGTCCGTTGTGTATTTTTAACTTGGAGGATCTAATCCGTGGATCTGCCCGCCGAGAGTACGTCCGCGCGTTCTATCGCCGGAGCGTGTGTCTTGCGGAGCGTGTACGCGCGCCGGCAGTTCGGTCAGCGTCGAAGAGGATCGCGCCGGAACGAGACGAGCCGAGGGTGCGAGTGAAAGAAGAGGAAAGAGAGAGAGAAGAGGAGAGACAGAGACGCTACGCGCAACAGGTGAGATACGTGGCAGACGCATTGGGCAAGCGTGCATGCGATCAGCTGATTCGTCATTCGCCGGAGGGTGAGCGTGGGAGCGATCGCGAGCGCGCGGACCGGATCGGAGCGGGCTGCAGCTGATTTACTAACATAGTAGCGCAATAGGGTGAGCGTAACTGGGCACTAGAAGCGCATTCACGGGTGATATAATTCGATCTTAAAAACTCTCATTTTTTTCATTACAATCCGTCACCGGAAACGTTTAAATTATAGTTGACTCTAGGTGAAAATTAGATCATAATTCGCCGTTTCCTTCTAATTTCGTCATTTGGTCATTGGAAAGAGAGAAAGAGATAGAGAGAGGGAGAGACAGAGAGAGAGAGAGAGAGAGAGGGAAGGAACCGGTTAGATCCCGGTTAATTTTAACTGACGTTTGCGGGTACAGCGCTGTACCCAGATAGCCAAGTCTGCCGAGAGCAGATGATGCTAACTATCTGCTATCAACTATTGCCAGCCAAAAGACAACAAATTTGATACAGAAGTTGTTGTTAACGATTAATTCGACAAATTGGTGCCAGAAATGTAACAGAGCTTGCTCACAAAATCTAAGAACAGATTGGCGGCAGAAACCGAGCAGAATCTGCGAACATGGCTCGAAGTCGGATTGTCAACAGAAACCGAGCAAGATTTGCGCGCGCGGAATCTAACGGCGGATTGGCAGCAGAAACCGAGCAAGATCTGCGCGCGCGGAATCTAACAGCAGATTGGCAGCAGAAACCGAACAGGATCCGCAGCTTTTGACAGTATTCAAATTTACACGGCTATGAATATGTGTTTTCGCTCCGCACCGCTATGCGGTGCACGCGTCGAGTTCTTACTCGATGTTAAGATTTAGCCTAACAGTTATATAAGTTAATATACGCGCCTTGGCATGATAATATAAATTTTTCTGAAAAGTTTTGCACTTGCGGCACAGAGGCTCCCATGGACGACGTCCATGTAGTTCACGCACGCCACGAGCAATCTGAAGTTCGAAAGCGAAATTCGGACTTCGGATTAGAACAAATTAACAATAAGAGAGAGATTATGCAACGAACTGTCAGAAAGACACATCAAGCCAAATGTACTTTAATCTAACAAACAAACAAATGCGTTCTTTTAACAATTTATAGTGTGTTAAAAGTAAACACATGCTTTAATATATCGTAAATATGAATGGCCAAAAGCTGCAGATTCTGTTCGGTTTCTGCCGTCAATCTGCCGTCAGATGTTAACAGATCCTGTTCGGTTTCTGCCGCCAATCTGCCGTCAGAGTCTGTTAGCAGGCTCTGCTGGCGGATCACTATCCTAACGCGGACATAACGGATGCCAATTTGCTATCAACTTCTGCAGTAATCTGTTGCCAATCCGCTGGCAGATTGCACACATTTTGCCTACTGGGTGCTATCAACTATTGCCAGCCAAAAGACAACAAATTTGATACAGAAGTTGTTGTTAACGATCAATTCGACAAATTGGTGCCAGAAATGTAACAGAGCTTGCTCACAAAATCTAAGAACAGATTGGCGGCAGAAACCGAGCAGAATCTGCAAACATGGCTTGAAGTCGGATTGTCGACAGAAACCGAGCAAGATTTGCGCACGCGGAATCTAACGGCAGATTGGCAGCAGAAACCGAACAGGATCCGCAGCTTTTGACAGTATTCAAATTTACACGGCTATGAATATGTGTTTTCGCTCCGCACCGCTATGCGGTGCACGCGTCGAGTTCTTGCTCGATGTTAAGATTTAGCCTAACAGTTATATAAGTTAATATACGCGCCTTGGCACGATAATATTAATTTTTCTGAAAATTTTTGCACTTGCGGCACAGAGGCTCCCATGGACGACGTCCATGTAGTTCACGCACGCCACGAGCAATCTGAAGTTCGAAAGCGAAATTCGGACTTCGGATTAGAACAAATTAACAATAAGAGAGAGATTATGCAACGAACTGTCAGAAAGACACATCAAGCCAAATGTACTTTAATCTAACAAACAAACAAATGCGTTCTTTTAACAATTTATAGTGTGTTAAAAGTAAACACATGCTTTAATATATCGTAAATATGAATGGCCAAAAGCTGCAGATACTGTTCGGTTTCTGCCGTCAATCTGCCGTCAGATGTTAACAGATCCTGTTCGGTTTCTGCCGCCAATCTGCCGTCAGAGTCTGTTAGCAGGCTCTGCTGGCGGATCACTATCCTAACGCGGACATAACGGATGCCAATTTGCTATCAACTTCTGCAGTAATCTGTTGCCAATCCGCTGGCAGATTGCACACATTTTGCTTACTGGGTAGATTCGACGTTGAAGCACAAGCGGAGGAGCGCGACATTCATGCTTGATGAATCGTTCGATTCCTGAAGAATCCTGAAAGACGCACCGTAGGAAAATTAACTTTTACGCGTTACGTTACCTGGTTGAGCGCGTTCCTGCTCGTAGGCTACCCGTCGAGATGCCATGCATCGCGGGTGATCCGCGCTGTTCGATGACGATCACGTGCACGTCGTGTCATCGCGCGCCTTGAAGAGTATCGGCACGCACGGCCTCAGATTTCATTTCGAGAGATAGATCTCATTACGTTTATTCTATAAAAGTTTCGAGTTGAAAGTTGATATGAAACGACGTTCTGTCCAATTTTGAGTAAGACATTTGCAAACCGCGGAGTTGCGTCATTCAAATGAAATTGAATGAGTAGAATTGTTAATTGTTAGTTGATTATATGCAGTAATGAGAGAGATTGTGATATGAAACGTTACACGTGAAAATGTTGCAAGGTAGTTGTGGTTATCTGACTATAATTAAAGTGCATTTGCTCGAGAAATTTTGAAAACGATATAGTGCACACGGATAAGATAACGTATGTTGACGTTACTATGTCGCAACTACGATGACTATAATTTGTTGTTTGGTAGAATAACTTAAATTTTATGTTTATATTATTGTGAGAATAGAGACGAACATTATCTGTTGTGCTCAATAATGATAACAATGATGAGAAACAAGAATGCAGTGTAAAAGAAAAACTTTCGAAAAGTGACATAAATTAAAAATTCTTTTTACATAATACTTTTTGCTTTTATTATATATATTCTCAGTTTCTTCATCTGAAAGCAATAAAATAAACTATTCAGGTTAATCAGCAAATTAACAAAACTTTGATAAATCCTCATGCTTTCATATTACAATATCCGATAGCACCAAGCAGATATAACATTAAGAAAATTGTTCTTCATCCATTTCGAAATGTTAGTGTAACTGTCCAAGTGATTTCGTACATTAAGTTAGCTGGTTTTGTATCGTACAATCTCACAATCTCAAGTCTCAACCCGGCGAATGTTGTTCTCTATGCTCAAATGTTCGGCGAATCGTGGCAACCTTCGCAGGCGAATCACGTCGCGGACGTGCGATTCGTCTTGATTCGCGTACGTGAAACATTTACGAAAACTCGGAAAGAGCGGGCAATCCTTGAGGCTAGATGTTATGAACAATGCAATGCCTTCTTCCTGCGCAATATTAACGCACATTATTCGTTCTTCCTCGGTTGGTTGCTCCAGCTGTGAGTCAGTTTCAGTTAACGTTATATTATGGTATAATAAAAGCAGTCAATCATTTTGCTAATCACTCGCAAATTAATCTTTTCTGATGAGTAGCGTGATTTGAGATTATCTTAAATTTGATAATTACGGGAATCGATTATATCGGAGCTGGGATTGCTAATATTCCTGCAAGATTATTTCACACGATTTTTAATTGAAGTTTTGAATTTGATATTTTAATACTTATCTTCTTTTCCTCATTCAATACATTCTTACGATGCTTTTAATTTAAAAGGTGGAATGTTTTCAAAACTTTGATCTTTGTATTGATATCTTTGATATCTTTGAACATTGCATTGAGGAAGTTAAATATTACATAAAATTAAATTTCCATTTGCATTACTAGAGAATTGCAAACAATTTGCAATTAAAATTTAGATTAACTTTCCACGAAAATCTACGGACTTTCCACTGTTGAAGGACATTGGAAGATAAACCTACGATTGATCACATTTCGAGTAAATTATTAGGAGACTCGAAATTGTAAAATAAAGAAGAAAAAGAAAGATATAGCTTGTTGCTCAATTTCTGAACGGTTAACAGTTTCATCACTTGTTACGGACTAAATTGATACTCTAATTAGTTTCTGGATACAAGAGCTATGCATGACGATATTTGTGGTTGGTGAAATGGAAAAATAATACTTTCGTTAATATTTGTTTTATACAAAATAAAAGAGAGAATTTCGATACACCTTCGACAGTTTGCTCGAAATTCTTGTCACTATTGTTTGAACTTGACCCTACAATTTTCATATTACATTGATTGAAATTGTATAGTAATTTGTTTTGAAATACGCATTTGTCATACATATACATATGGATGTATACGTGAAATTCATCTTACTCATCACTACAAGCGATAAATCTCGTCATTATGATCAAGAATGCACGATTCAAAAAAAGAAAAAAAAAACAAATTGGATTCATTTATCACTCGATTTTTACACATGACTGCATGAATAATTTATTACCCAACTTATAAGGAAAAAAAGCTTTCTTTACACACGGCGACGCTGTAATTTTGAACAAGTTCTTTGTGAGTCGTGATTGCTGTTCAATATTTACATATTCCTCAAGTTTAACCACGCAATCTTTAAACTTTGATTTCCATTTCAAAAATTACTCCTACATTCTAGAGAATAATATACGTGTTAATGGGGATCCATGTAATGGTTAATCTTCATCAAATACTTTTGTGGCTTGGCAACACATGACAGACAATCATGCGTGGGTAGGCTCGAAGACATCTCGCCTGTCGTCTGGCAGACATAACGTGATGATCTTATCCGTCACAATTCATCTTCAATAACTCGCAAGAGTCGATAAAAGCGCTCGAGTCAACAACAATCGCTACTCCAGCGGAACGGAACGGTGTGGCTTCGTGTGGCACGTCCATGGCAAGATTGTGCAACGGTTGCGATCATCGGCGAGCGTACTCTCGATTCGCCAAGCTTCGCTAACGGCTCGCGTGGCACCTCGATACTAAGTAGGCCAAGGCCGTAAACGTGTACGAAACGGCGGATCTATCATGATCTACATATTGTGTTTTGCAGGATCGTCGACCTCCTTAACTGGTCTTTCCTAGATCATTCCTCGATATTTTCTTCAGTCGGCGTTTGCCGTAGCGGCCTGGTATTTTTGCACCTTCGCAACACTTGAGAGCGGTGTAAAGCCAAGTTGCGAGAGTTGATTAGAGTAGGAGAGGTGGCATACATCTTCTCTTGATGGACGGAGAGAGGAAGGAAGGAAAGATGCCACGTGTAGAATTATAGAAGTCACCGTAAGCTAGTATGATTGCTTGTCGCAATTTAGGGTTTCGCAGACGTCCTCTTGAAACAGAATAAAAATCATTCATCCATAACTGCTTTACGAAAAGTGAAAGTGTGAGAGATATGAATGGATTCACTATTTATATCACTATTCATTTATCAATATCAATATCAATATCTGTCGGTATCGTTATATCGTGCTCACCTGCCGGCAAGGCCGGGCTTCCAGACATCAACAATGTTGAAAATAAAGAGGTAATTTTCCATGTTATTTGATCGTAGAAATTATGCCCACGTGTGTCAGTAATCTCTAGACAACGCAAATTTTTATTTAATTCTGTGATGTACTCGCGCTTAACGAGAGTAGAATTTTAAAATATGAGGATCTTCCGGCAAAACAGAAGTCAATGATCGTTGGGACAGTTGGAGAATGCTTGAATACACATATTAATAAAGAGGCAGATTCATTTCTTCTTAAAATAAAAAATGCTGTTTAGAGGTAAGATCTAAAAGATAACTCTTCATTCATTCGCACAATTATTTAATAATTTTATTTAATTGATTATATGTATGAGTTTGATAAGGGTACTTAGTTACTGAAATGATCTCTTTTACAATTATTTACGGTGGATCATGTAATTTAATTATCAAATGTACATACTGATTGTGAAGTTAGTCGTGGTTCAATGATTAAACGTAGCCAAGATTTATATGTAGTAATATTTCATTATTTATGAGATATTTTTAAGGGTCGGCTCTCTTAAATCTGCCATCTTGATTTTATGACGTCATAGGCGAGGAATGACATAGTCGAAAATTCTTGCGTTCAATATTTTCATTTTTCACTTTTTCCTCACAAAACCAATATTTTTGTATATGATGTCATAAAATCAAGATGACAGATTTAAGAGAGTCGACCCTTAAGTATATAATGTAGTCTTCTTATTACACAAGTTACATCAAAATTGTACACAAAAGTGTCGTTGTACGTGTATAATCAATAATTTGTATAATTACAATAAGGCCATCTACATATCTACATACAATACCGCGCATTATGTGCGGCAAACGTTTAAACAATTGCAAGATCAAGTGAACTTATCGCTTTATAATGCATATGAAGAATTGAAAGATGTAAAACGTTGTTGAAAGATTTTGTCTAGAATGTATTCCGTGAATTTGCGTCAGATATTTGCAAAGTAAATGAGACGAGTCTGATGTTAATCCAATGCTAATCGGTTTTTACGGAAAATTGCATAAGATTGTTTTTTGATTGATAAAAAATTGTTTTAAATTTTTACGTGAGAAAAGCGCAATAATTCAAGCGCAATAGGTCGACTATCGGTCTGATAATTTAAAAAAATTAGAAATTATATGTAGTAGAGGAATCGAAACCGGATTCGTCGTACCCGTGAATAACTAGGCCGTCTTAAATAATAAAACAACAGATTTAATAGTTTCGAGGAATACAAAAATCTCACACGCGATCAGACTCGTAACAAGATATCGGTCACTCTCCTCGCAACTTGCGAGTCGCAAGTGCAATTGTCCCGATCCATCCAGCTACCTGAAATCTGTCCCAAGCGGATCGTCATTCCCTCATATTGCCATGACGTTTGCTCTTTCTATTATTTTGCTACAATATACAGGGTGGCCCATTTTAATTTATACAGTCGATTTTTTAAAAAACTAAAAGAGATACGAAAAAATGTTTCAGACAGACATGTCACGATTTCGAGGGGGACATAAGATGATACCATTGGTTTGACCTTGAATAGTCGTTTGAAGGTCACGCGAAGATCACCTTCAATTTCTTAAATTGAAACCCCAACTTTTTATTGCAGATTCTTATTCTCCATCGAAACGTAAGTAACTTTTGTCTGAAACATTTTTCCGAAAAATGTCATCTTATGTCCTTAAAATGTCCTCAAAACTCATCTTGAAGATCATTTTAAGGACATAAGATAACATTTTTCGGAAAAATGTTTCAGACAAAAGTTGCATGTTTTCTCGCGTAGAATCCGAATCCGTAATAAAAAAATACCATGTCTCATTAAAAAAAATTTCAGACCGGAAGTTAGAATTTCGATAAACAATGACCCGTCTAGTTGTATCCACATTCTCTGTCGTGTATGGAGATCAACGTTCGAACAGTGTATTGTCGAATACCGATTTACGTAATCACGTTTGACATTGTCGATATTCGACAATATATATATATATACAGGGTGGCCCATTTTAATTATTTTTACGTGGATAATTGGATATAGAAAAAATCACGTTCGTTAAATTATTTGGCAACTGGTCAAAAATATCCGCATACGAACCTGCGTATGAATGCCGTATAATCAGAAAGAAAACAGGCTTAGGTCGAGTATATTCATCGAATTTTAGGAATTATACTAGCACCACAGGCGCGTGCTATGCGAGCGCTATTTTATTTTTCAATATTAATAATGTTTTCGAATAATAATATTCATCTATTATTTATTATGTAATAAATAACACAAATCCTATTCTAAAAAAGGCGTTAAAGGTGTTATTTGTTTCATCATGTTTCATCAATACAAATTTGACAGAATTGACAGCTGCCGTTTTCACGTTCCTAAGAAATAATAAATTAATACTGACATTCGCAACACGAAGTTCAAGTCACACGAAGTTCGAGCGAAGCGAGAGAACCAATCAGCGTCGCGGAAAAGAGGCCTCAATATTATTCGATAAAAAAGGACTTCACGAAGTTAACACGCCTTTTTTAGAATAGGATTACACACGTGACACATAAATTAGTGATCGTAGTAAAAAAAAGGTAACAATTTTTAGAGGGGCAAAGATGCATGAGTCTCAATTTTATGTCACTTTTTTAAAATCAATTAAAATGTAAAACGAGCAATATTAACCATCCGTCCAACTGTACACTTGAGTGACACGCTGAAACTACTTATAGTAAATTTCATCGGCAAATTTCAATTTTTCATACAAAAAAACCTATTGATCATTCTGGTTTGGCGACTGTCAAAACATGTTCAGAAACGTTCAAAAAGTTACCCGGAATTTTACCAAATTTTTTAAAGCAGTTATGTGTCAACGATACATGTATAACACTCAAGTGTACAATAGGACGATGGCGTTGTTAAAACAATGATGGACGACGGAGGATTAGACTTCTACTTTGATTAAATGCAGACGAAACTTTTCATTACAATTCACTAGTTCCGTAATACCAGAAAATATGTGAGTATCATTAACTTCATAATAAAGAAATTAATGTGAATATCAGTTTATGTATGGCGTATTGGTATTCTGTTCATGTCTTTTAAGGCATAGTGAAATATTGCACCGGCAGTATTTAGCGCAACTTTGCTTTCTTAATTCTAATGTTGCAAGGGCTTTGATACTCTGAGAAAAATAATAGCGCTAAAGTAGCAACGGCTGGATGATCGTGTAATTATATTCAGGAAGCGATCAATGTTGCATATCGCTTATGTAATGTGTAAATGCTGGATGTGTTAATCGACCTGATGATTATTGTTGAGCCGTTATTAAGTAGCAATTGACAAAAAAGCACTTTTTTCGAAAAAACTTATACGTCTACGTATATTATATAAGTTATGCGTAGATAATTTTTATAATATCATTTCTTTACTGATGCATGTTTAAAAAATGTATAAATTATTTTATACTACGGTGTAGCTGATTGTTTCTACTGCGTAATTATTTTTACGTGGATAATTGGATATACAAAAAATCACGTTCGTTAAATTTAAATTCCTAAGAAGTTCTATGATATATATATAAGTTTTTTCGAAAAAAGTGCTTTTTTGTCAATTGCTACTCGTGTCACGTGTGTAATCCTATTCTAAAAAAGGCGTGTTAACTTCGTGAAGTCCTTTTTTATCGAATAATATTGAGGCCTCTTTTCCGCGACGCTGATTGGTTCTCTCGCTTCGCTCGAACTTCGTGTGACTTGAACTTCGTGTTGCGAATGTCAGTATTAATTTATTATTTCTTAGGAACGTGAAAACGGCAGCTGTCAATTCTGTCAAATTTGTATTGATGAAACATGATGAAACAAATAACACCTTTAACGCCTTTTTTAGAATAGGATTTGTGTTATTTATTACATAATAAATAATAGATGAATATTATTATTCGAAAACATTATTAATATTGAAAAATAAAATAGCGCTCGCATAGCACGCGCCTGTGGTGCTAGTATAATTCCTAAAATTCGATGAATATACTCGACCTAAGCCTGTTTTCTTTCTGATTATACGGCATTCATACGCAGGTTCGTATGCGGATATTTTTGACCAGTTGCCAAATAATTTACTACATTACGAACTAAACGACTGATTTAATAAAAAAAAAAGAGAACAACATTGACTAGACGGGTTTGTTTTTTCACGCGATTGCGAGATCGTGATCTTTGGACTCTCTCGGTGAGGATGTTTGCACGAAGAAGGAAAATGTAGGATGTAGGTACGAGAGTGTGGTATCCAAGGTCATCTTGAATCGATCGCCACCGATTCTTCCGTTTCGCAATAAAAGAGATTACCGGGCCTGAAAAGCCTTCAAGGAGCAAATTAAAAATGAAGAATAATGTTCGTAACATGCCCTCGAAGCCTTGTATCTGTCAGCGAACTTGTCTGACCTTTCGGTAGGATATTTGCACTTCCTTGGAGAGTCCAAACTCGGAATAGCACCAAGCAATGTCTCGGATAAATTTTTGCTTATCGCTTTTATGCTCGCATTTACGTATTGCACAATACACACGCTGAAGAAGAGATGCGTAGTTCAAGACTATTTTCAAAACTGGTAATTACCGTAATCTATTAGGTGTATGCAAAAGTTTGAGTCTCTTTTTCAGCGCTCTGGCATTATTAAACTTCAAATAAATGCTCGCTTTTTTGTGTTTATCAAGAGTTGGCATCGAAGTTTGTAAAATGTCATATCGAGAGACACGGTAGTGTCTCGCGCCAAGTATACGCGCATAGGTATGTCATGATTTAATGATAAACATAACTTTTAACAAAAACAATAAGTGAGCAATGAGAAGCTGTATGCTAAAATTTGTCATTTGTATGTTTATAATAAATCTGAACATGAAATTCATATAGCCTAATAAATATGAACATTAATGCACGAATAGATAAGTATAAGTATATTTATTAATTAGTACACACACACACACACACACACACTAATTAATAAGAAAACATTATCAGATAAAGAATGCAATCAGTGTTATTGCATTGGAGAGATTCAAGTGTTCTATTCGAGGTAATCTCGTTCAAGATGTGTATTGAGATGTGAATTAGAAATGCATTCAATGTATTCAATTAAAAGATTGATCGATTTGATACGATATATATTTTACCTGTTCAAGAAGTATAAAGCAATTTCTATTACATGCACTAACACGAGAAAAATCGAAAAGAATCTTACTATGATTCCTCAGGACAGCGATCTTGAAATGCACTGAATCGAAGGCAGACTGGATTATTGGCTTTCAAAAATTCCTCCCTCCCTCTCCGAATATTAAAGGTCAATATATTATTCCAGTAATTCTGGATTAATGGCGCATAAAAGGCCCGGGGTGTAACCTGTTCTTATCCGGTATATCTGTACGTCATGGTTTCGTCAAGCAGTAGTAATTATGATAATCGCGACTTGTCTCAAATTTATATCAAGTATATAGTAAGTATACACGGGACATTCCCAGAGACGTCTAATCAATTATTCAGAATTGCTAAATAAATCGGTAAGAATGTAGAAACCCACGAAATTTTTAATTTTATGAGGAATTCCGGTGTTTTTACTCGTCTGAGCGGAAGATAAAACTGGATTCAAGGAATCATGTGCAAATAAAACAGGCCGTCCTTTGTGCGTTAGAAGACGCAATTAATATTACGTGATGCAATCTTTAAATGCGACAGTGTGTCTGGATACCCGTGGAGAATCGGAGGACCCAGGTTGGGTCAGGCTCTCATCATCACCATCATCACCGTCGTCGTCAGGTTGACGTCATCATGCCAGAGAACGTCGACGTCAGGAACGCGTGCAGGTGAACCGTGAGCCCGACATCGCGTCGCGGCGGCGAGATCCAGAGAACGCATGAAAGAAGGAAAGAAACAGAACGAGAGAGCGAGAGAGACAAACGGATATAGCGAGGAAGAGAGAGAGAGGAGTGCGGTAGAAGGGACGGTGGGTACCAATATGGCGAATCGGTTAAAAGCAATGCACCGGCGTTACGTCCGCCAGTCTGCGAGTTGGCACGACGGTAGTGCGTTCGGCGCTTCGATATCGACACGATCTGTAGCGGTACTTCCTTTCCTTTTTTTTTCTTTTTTTTCGACCGTTTCCTTTCCTCGAAGCTTCAGCGATTGGTTTGCAGAGGCATTTGCGTTCGCGTTTGCTCTCGAAAAAATCGAAAGGATCGTTCTCGCTGATTTTTCCTCGCCGATATCCGTCGTGCCGATCCCTTCGACTCCGTTCTTCCTCGTCCCGGCGTCTAAAGATTGAGGGAACGCTCGAGAGAAAGAGGGAGAGAGAGAAGAAGGAAAGAAGGCTACTTTCGCTTTCGTCCAAGTGTTTGCGAAGATTGTGCTGTGTGTTGTACGATTTTTGACCGATCCGTGCGCAATCGCGCGATCCCCTGATAACCAGTAAGTACTGTGAGATTTTCTCTCGACACTAAGCTGAAGCTGATTCTTTCATGTTCGATTTCTCGTAGCGATAAAAGAACAATAATGTTGGTGATGTTAATCATCCGACTGTATTACAATAGTTAAATTAACGAGAAAATAATATATCATGTTGCTACTTTATGCCACTCTTTTTACCACTTATCTCGCTCTTGCTACTTTACGTTACTTATACTATCGTAGCGATAAAAGAACAATAATGTTGGTGATGTTAATCATCCGACTGTATTACAATAGTTAAATTAACGAGAAAATAATATATCATGTTGCTACTTTATGCCACTCTTTTTACTACTATCTCGCTCTTGCTACTTTACGTTACTTATACTATCGTAGCGATAAAAGAACAATAATGTTGGTGATGTTAATCATCCGACTATATTACAATAGTTAAATTAACGAGAAAATAATATATCATGTTGCTACTTTATGCCACTCTTTTTACTACTATCTCGCTCTTGCTACTTTACGTTACTTATACTATCGTAGCGATAAAAGAACAATAATGTTGGTGATGTTAATCATCCGACTGTATTACAATAGTTAAATTAACGAGAAAATATATCATGTTGCTACTTATGCACTCTTTTTACTACTATCTCGCTCTTGCTACTTTACGTTACTTATACTATCGTAGCGATAAAAGAACAATAATGTTGGTGATGTTAATCATCCGACTATATTACAATAGTTAAATTAACGAGAAAATAATATATCATGTTGCTACTTTATGCCACTCTTTTTACTACTATCTCGCTCTTGCTACTTTACGTTACTTATACTATCGTAGCGATAAAAGAACAATAATGTTGGTGATGTTAATCATCCGACTGTATTACAATAGTTAAATTAACGAGAAAATAATATATCATGTTGCTACTTATGTCACTCTTTTTACTACTATCTCGCTCTTGCTACTTTACGTTACTTATACTATCGTAGCGATAAAAGAACAATAATGTTGGTGATGTTAATCATCCGACTGTATTACAATAGTTAAATTAACGAGAAAATAATATATCATGTTGCTACTTATGTCACTCTTTTTACTACTTATGTCACTCTTGCTACTTTACGTTACTCATATTATATTATTGTATAATGCAGTATGGTATAAGACTTTTCTGAATTAATTTACTTTTCCTTTTCAATCGGCCGCATAGATTTAACGTTTATTTAAATAATAATTTAAATAATTCGTTATTATTCACAGAGGTCTGACTTGTCGAATAGAATATTATACATTTTTTTCTTCGAGTTAGTGTACAGTTATACAAGAGGAAATTGTTCGGAGGCAGTAATCCATGATCTAACTTATCCGTTGTCGACGAAATCGTGCATTTCGAAATTACCGCAGTTCCAGTGTGTTCGATTTTCGATACTACAGACTCTGTGCAGCAGGTGCAGTAAATCCGCCTACTACGACATTGAAATCTCTGTCAAAATTACATCGATCTCGATTTCCGCCATTAGTAGCTAATAAAGAATTCCATTCAAGTTTAATTCCAGCGTCCGCGAGATCGCGTATTAAATTGAATTATAGATAGGGACGAGTCCCGCGAGAGCAAGTGCTTGCCCAACGCTTGCTGAGCGCTTGAATTATTTCTGATCGAGCATCGATCGCATCGATTCGCCCGGCCGCGAATGCGTACGAAATATTTTTCCTTCCTTCCTGCCTCCTTTCCTGCCGTTCTCGTTGTCTCCTCATCATACCTCGTGAATCACCTCGAGCGCTCGATTCGAGTTCGATTCACGTTCCACTCGTTTGCGACGGGCTGTGGGAGCATTTAATGAACGTATTTATAGTCGTTAGGCC
Source organism: Ooceraea biroi (assembly GCF_003672135.1). Classification (NCBI taxonomy): domain Eukaryota; kingdom Metazoa; phylum Arthropoda; class Insecta; order Hymenoptera; family Formicidae; genus Ooceraea; species Ooceraea biroi. Next base: position 13,626,681 of record NC_039515.1, on the reverse strand, counting down.
ATCCTTATACACCGGGGGAAGCCTTGAGTCAACGTTTCACAATGCGAACCGCGTTGCGCCTTCTTCTGCGTTCATTTCGCTGTGCGATTAGCAAGACGGATGATTGCTCGCGCAACGTTGCGGCAACCGGTCGCGAGAATCCCGCAAGCGTTGCGATACTCCTCCGCAATATCTGTCCCCGCGTTTTTCCGTAAAAAATGGAAAGCCGACGACGATGTGCCATCGGCGCATCCGGTTTCTCGTAAAAAATCCTGAAATCAAAATTTCAATCGTGACAAAAAGATTCTGATGTCTCCCCGAGGTATAAGATTCTCCTTGTTGCTGCTTCTTACGGCTTCTACAGCTGTTTTACTCCGGCGGTTTCGAATGTAGGTTTCGCGAAGGTAACGAAACGCGCTATCGCGCCTTCCGCTTACACTCGCCAGCAGTTTCTGTAGATAGCGTCGCTCGTGATAAGTGAGTTGATATAATTGTAACACATGTTCTTCCAGTGTCGAAAGAAGGTATCTCCTTCTTTCTACCCGAAGCCGACTTCGCGTTTTACCTGTTACGGGGGACGTAGCGTGTGCTTGAATCGTGTGATCGTACTCCTCATTATCGGATCTAGAGCCGGCTGCTCCGAAATGAGATAATTGAGCTCCAGCTGTATCCAGCCTCGCGATTCTGCCATGTGCGTGTACATGTGCGCGCCATGTAATTTTATATTATATAATGCGGCGATACAATGGTGTGCTATGATTAATTGTCGCACGATACGCGACACGTAACACGCGACGTATCGTTATCCGGGGTGGGATGCTCCGATTCAGATTCCAGCGTTTTCAGTTTCCCGCGACGAGCACTCGTAACAAAATTATTTTTGCGCGGTGTTTTACTTTGCGAGTAAAAGAACGTCTTTATCTGAAAAAATTGTATAAATATAGAATGTTGCTTTGCTTTTGTTTATTCTCAAGTTCGATCAAAAGCAAGGAAGTCACTTGCACAGAGAGTAAATCTTTTGCATCAAGAAATTCGTCACCGTTCAAGTACGTCAATGCTTATGATTAGTGGCGAAAAGGTGACAAACACACGTGACGCGAATTTTAATTTGTCTTTTTCGACATACGCAACTGTTACCATAATCGTCGGGAGAAGAAGTGACAAATTGCTAGGCAGAATTTCGCATACGCCACTTTTCCTCGTGAGAAGGTAGACAAGTGAGCGTTTCTTTTTGTCATTTTCGTAAGAGCATCTAATAATCTTTCATGCTTTTATACTTTTTCCAAGATATCTTTGCTTGTGTCTAGCTTGCGTCTAATTTAGCAACAGCTTTACTTTCAAGTCTTTACATAATATTTCTACTATCGTAGAGCAGTATCAAATCGTTATAATCAATTACGATATGCCTTTGTATTTTACGCAATGTTTTATACGATGTTTCATAAGATGTAACAATGTATAATTACAAGGTAACTCTAATCACCGTAACTGTTTCATTCAAATGACGTTTACGTAAAAAAACTATAATACGATTATATTGGTACATAACATTAATAGAAACAATGTTTAACGTATGTTTGCAATCTATATTTCCATATTTGCGATATTTCAATCGCCAATAATCAATTTAATTTCAGGAGATGAAAAGCAATATTATAAGAACATGCCAACTTGTTTTGATCATCTAAAGCTTTTCTCATTCACCAATTACCACGATGCATTGATTATTAGTAGAAATCGCTATTACTGATGCAAATGAATTTTTAAGCAAATTACTCGACTACGACTTTGGTAATTATGTTATCTACTTTAGAATCGAAACACAACTTGCACACTCCTACGATTTTTCATCGCATACGTAACACAAATGTCCAAGAGTGTGCATCAAGTTGATTATTTAAAAAAATTCCATTTGCTTCTACCTTCGTCCTCCATACATACGTCCCGAAGGACTTTCGATAGAAATACAAATGAGATCCGTGTATCGGAGCATCGAGCAAAGTTACTCCAACGTCGTTCGTCGAATCGTTTGTAAATCAAGTAAACTAGTTTCGACCTAACTGACCGGTATGCCGGTTGTTACTGTATACACTAACGCAATCGGTAAAAGCTGTTGTATAATCCACACACGAGATGCAAAAAGAACGGGCTCGCGCGTGCACCACGCTCCTTTTTAAAGTCACCAACAAGCGTGCCGCGCGTGCGGCCGGAGCGATCGATGATCCGATCGACGCTGATGACGATCGGTCCTCGCCGGCGATCGAATCGATTCGTGCCCGGCTCTCGTGCCGACGTAGCTGCTCGTGCACGCGCGTCAACTTTATCCAACTATTACGTGAAACGTGTACCGCGTTGCGTTGCGACACGATCGGCAAATTTTCTGACAGAGATCGGAACGAGTCTTGCTTTCTCCCGAATTTTTCTACCGTGTGTGATCGTGCGCGCACGTGCGTTTTTCTCGCCGTTCCGATCGAACGCATCTCATGCGTAGCTTCGTCGTCGTTATCATTACACCCTCAGAAAGGATTTCTGATAACAAGACGAAAAATATTCTTGACTAATTTAATCGTATTACGAGTATAAAAAATATGAAAATAAAACAATTTTTAATTTAAATCAGTAATTTCTATTCTTCTCTCTCGAATTAAATAACATTGTCTTACTGTCTCGAGACAAGAGTAACATGTACAAATTTATGCTTATATATTCTTGTATGTAGAATAATTTGATATTAGCGCCACTTTATAGTAGGCTTTGTCGACGTCGACGCATCATTTTCTCACAGTCGCTCGTCGACTCGGCGCTTCTGCGTCCTTTATTCCGATAAAACGGCCAATATTTATGTGTTGCGATCGAAAATCGGGAAAGTGTTTCTGTTATTTACAATGAATAAGTGCAATACTCTACAAGAAATATTAAAAGATATGGAAATGTAAGTAAGTATATACAATATACTTACTTGAGAAATAAGATTCGAGATAAGACATTTCCATATCTTTTAATATTTCTTGCAGAGTATTGCACTTATTCATTGTAAATAACAGAAACACTTTTCCGATTTTCGATTGCAACACATAAATATTGGCCGTTTTGTGCAGATTCTACAAATTCTCTTACAAGAATAGAATAAGATGTCTTTTAGATCTCACAATATTCTGAAATCAAGAATATTGTGAACTTGCTACAAATTTGTATCTAAATCCTTCTGAGAAAATTAATGAGATAGCACGAAGATTATTTGAATCTAGATTTTCGAATTTTCTATTCAAGATTAAAATATGCTTCTTTTCAATAATAAATATGATTGTCGCTATAGCGATCTTATTTTATGATAGATTAAAGAGTAATAGCATTAAGTCCAGAAATCTTTTCTGTGGGTGTAGCGTTTCATCAGCTAAATGAAAGTCACGAATTTCCGTACGCGATCCCATCAAGGCCAAATCCTTCCTCGTTTGCCTCGTCTACTTTTGTTACTTTGAGCTTCCAGTCGTGACGGTTGGTGCATTCTCTACGAGGACAACACTTCAGTCACGGAAGCGCATTCGGGATGAGCGCATATTGATGATCTTATAATGATCTCCTCGGTAGGTTGAGAAAGAATTTTTCTACGATCGATTCGACGCGCATCTCAATTGCCTTCCCATGATTCTCGCCTTGCCTCACCAATCATCGCCCTGCCATTTGGCGAACGGAGGACGGTGTTGCAACTTTGAGTACCGGTTACCACCGCCGTCCCAAGGAGCGGTCATCCGCGTGCATCCAAAAGAAATTCCGCAGGGAAGATCGTCGGCAACAGGTTCCGAACGTTTTCGTTCTCGCGGCGGCCCATCGACAACTCGTTGAGGAAGGACTTTAATACGGCGCTTACGTAAGAGGATTCTCTCCCTGCCGCCATCCCTCCCGCATCTTTCTCTCTTTCTTTCTCCGTGCGCCGCCATTAATGCATTACAGCGGCTCTCGGCGAGTTACAACTTCACGCAGCTATGCACTTTCCCCGCAGCGGCTCGTTGCGACGCAGCTGGAACGATCGCTCTGCAACGAGGCCGTTCGCGAAAGGATCGGTCGTGCTTCCCCCCTGTGACCCAGAGCGCGGGTCCATGCCGTATCTCGATCGATTCCCTTTTCGGGAATCCCCGGAAATTTGAAAGGTTACACGGTGGTAGCACGCGGAAACAAAAATTCCGAAGGCCGTCTCTCGGCCCGTGCGCGAGATCCGCTTTCTCGTGTCTCTCGGTTGCGTCGTCGACCTTACCTCATCATCGCGCGATCCCGCTCGTCATCCACGTCGGCTGAGATAACCAGGTGTAACGCGGGAGGTCCCGATGAAACAACAAGCCCAGCGAGATTCTCTCGAATTTGCTCTTTAGACTCGATTCCGCGGCGAAATGTCGAAACTAATAACACGCTCGTGATTTTTTAGCGAATTACTTCTCTGTCATATAGCGGATGTAACGTAACGCGCTGATAAACATCGCCTTCGCGGCTAACCTGTGCATGACCGAAAGATCGTGAGAACCAGTCGCGAAACGGGCTTAACGAATAAACCGTACGACGGAAGCGAGGCTGGCTGATCCATTCCACTTTCGGCGTGATTATTCAGATATTCCGACGTTACCAAAGCATCGCGGTGCTTCGTTAATTTTGATGCTATGCGTTCGTAATGTAACGAGGCAATCCGTGTAATTTATTTCACCCGTTACGGATCGTTCGTTTTTTACCTGAAACATTGTTCGCGCGATGCACGCGACGTTATTAATTGCGCGTTATTTATTGACTTTAATATCAGACTCGCTTGACTGACTGTCCCGGTTGTTTGCATTGGCTTGTAATTTTCAGACGTCTGCGCAGCATTCTCGTAATTTTTGCTGACAGATGTTATTAGAGAACTCGGAACGATGACCGGCGACAAATCCGTTGGCCGTTGGTAACTTTGTTTAATCACTCAAACTTTTTAGTATTGTTTCTTACGTTAGTGTTAACGTAAGACATTTGTATGCTAATGACTTTGCTAATTTCTCGGGTAGCGTTTTTATCAGATGCGTCAAACATTCGATGAAAATGATATGAAAATTAAATGGAAATCAATTCGATTCTTAGACGTTAGATTTAATTACGTACCTATATAAAGCAACATTTACATCAATTAGGTTGAGGCTAGATTAGGATGACTAGATGATGAAATTATTTATTGTGTGGAAAAAAACTCGCTGTTAATTTCAAAAATATTCAGGCCATTATGCTCAAAGCGTACAGTAATTGGGACAATAATTAAGATAAGTTATTTATTCAATTGTTTATCGTTCCGTGGTATTCAACAACTGACTGTTGCTCGATGATCTCTCACCTCAGCGATCATCATCAATTGACGATTGTACCTGTAACATTTTTCCCTTAAGATCGCAGATACGTGACTGCAACTTTGTTGTGCAACCGAAAGGAACGGCAAATGCCGCGTTTCCCCCGATCATTAGAATGTCATCACAAACATTGGTTTGTCCATAATGGGAATGGAGTCGAAAAAGCAATCGCAAGCGAACATTCACGCTGTTAATATCATTGGCTTCATGTCACGATCCTTTTTTAACCATCGGCAAATCTCCTCGAGGAGGAGACGGCATTATCTCCTACTGGCCAAATTGCCATTCTGCCGAAAGTCACGAATACGCATTCCTTCGCGAAATCGATGGCACCTCGACCTTGCCCCGATTTCGTCCATGTTATCGCACGGTGACTTCGTTACACGTATCTATCGTCACACGTGCACGCATTTGCGATTTGCGCACGAGACTAACCGTGGCAGTGCCGTTGCTCCATAATGTCACATAAAGCAACAGTAACCCAGCAGTTGCATCCGTCACGATTCAAAGCTAGATCAAAGTTCAAAGGTTCAGAACTTAGTTGCACAACCTTTCGTCGGACAATCGAGTCTGTGAACGGAGTACGAAAAATGTCGAAAGCATAATCAGTCTTTTGACTTCTCGTGTCGGAAGCACATGCAGCTCCAAGTATACAGGGTGGGGCAATAACTATTACCACCTTAAATATCTTCGAATTTGTAAGGTCCAGAGGAAAATTTATGTAATCAAAATTATACGGTACGAAGGGGGCTAACATGTGGCGATAATAATTTTTGTCCTGGTGGAGGCGCTTCGAAGATATCAAGGTCACCTTCATTGTTTTTAATAGGTTCGGTATGTTTTTTTTCCATAATTTCATAGAGGAGCTTAAAACAAGTACGGAACTCATGACACAAAATTATTGAACAAGATTAAATGTAAATGAAAACGATAAAAAATACATTTTTATATTAAATGAAATTTACGTTTAAAAGATGTACGAAATGACGCTTTATTAGTATGTTTTGTCGGAATGTTTTGATTTTGACATTCCTCATAAACGAGGATCAACTTGTTCTTCAAACGGATACATCGATGAAAATAAATATAGTGACGTAAACTTATTTCAATGAAAACAAAGACCCTTTGAAGGCCATCTTAATAAGTTCACAGGATAAGATAAACATGAAAAGTAGTATCGATAGATAAGTCAATCGTGCAAGATGTATTCATTTGAAGAACAAGTCGACATGACACCACTGGATTTCTTTTTATGGGGAACCCTAAAAGACATGGTCTACACCTCAAATCATGCGACAACGGATCATTGAAGCCTGTGCGTCAATAGCTCCCGACGTTATTAGAAGAGCAAGCCAATCAGTGATCAGAAGAATCCAGTGTTGTATTGATAGTAATGGCCATCACTTCGAACACCTTTTATAAACATTAATAATAAAATAAGAGATAAAACGTCACGTAATAAAATAACATAGTTGCATTAAAAAAAATGTATTTTTTATCGTTTTCATTTACATTTAATCTTGTTCAATAATTTTGTGTCATGAGTTCCGTACTTGTTTTAAGCTCTTCTATGAAATTATGGAAAAAAAACATACCGAACCCATTAAAAAAATTAAGGCAACCTTGATATCTTCGAGGCGCCTCCACCAGGACAAAAATTATTATCGCCATATGTTAGCCCCCTTCGTATCGTATAATTTTGATTACATAAATTTTCCTCTGGACCTTATAAATTCGAAGATATTTAAGGGGGGAGCCTGCTTTAGAACATTGAAAATAAGGTATAATTTTACGAATTTTTTTGGAGAAACTATACAGCGGATCATTATAAAACTTTGATGCATTTATTAGTACATGTTTAAAGATAAAAAAAATTATTTTTTGATTTGAATATATCGCCTGTAGAGGTCGTCCTGGAGGCATTGTAGATTGGTGAGCATTCTCCTGCCTCCAAATTTCATCCAAACTGAAAAATTGAAATATTTTCTTGTTATTTATGAATTCCCATCGTCGATGAACCTTTAATATTCATAAAAACATTAAGTTAAACAATTATTTTTGCATGAAAAAGTTCAAAAACTTTGCCTAAAAATCGTACTTTTGTGTTCTAAGCTCCACCATTTTGGCACTTTTCAACTTTTTTCTTCTCTCTTTGGTTCATCGACGATGGGAATTCATAAATAACGAGAAGATATTTCAATTTTTCAGTTTAGACGAAATTTGGAGGCAGGAGAATGCTCACCAATTTGCAATGCCGGCGACGCGGCTGCACTAAGATTTCTCCAGGACGACCTCTACAAGCGATATATTCAAATCAAAAAATAATTTTTTTATCTTTAAACATGTACTAATAAATGCATCAAAGTTTTATAATGATCCGCTGTATAGTTTTTCCAAAAACAATTCGTAAAATATACCTTATTTTCAGCGTTCTAAAGCAGGCTCCCCCCTTAAGGTGGTAATAGTTATTGCCCCACCCTGTATATTTGCCCTCTCAGATCGGCAGGAAGGTTCAATATTTGTGGAGTGCACAAGTCAAGAGAGGTACAACGTTCATGTTCCGGCATTCTAGTCGCCACTCTTCGAGAGACAGCGAGATTCATGGCTACGTTGATATTTCCCATTTGATTTCTGATGCCCAATCTTAAGTGCGTGAATCCGGTTCATTAGCATTTTCGAAATTCCCCGATCAAGTTTCGCCAGTCTTTTTCGGCTGGCCTTCTCACAGCCCGCACTTTGTCCTTAACTGTTCCCCGTCTGACACGCCACGCTTATATTTTCCGCATAGAATTTATTGTTTGGATATCCGTGTACGAGGATATTGGACATTGAACAAAAAAATTGGATAAAAGCGTGTGTATCGCACATGTGACTAACCAGCGAGTGACTGGCTATTCAGTACTTGATCACTCGCTGAACCACGAAGTTTCAAGGAGCCTCGAGATCGCATCGAACGTGCTCGTGACAGAAACTGTGTAATTGTTGTCTCGTACTTTGCACCTCAGTTGCAAATCTTGTCTCCCTAACGAGACGTGTTCCCAATCAGATTTTCTCTTGGAGAAGTGTTCCGTTTTTTCATAATCGTCATTGAAACTTTTTTCTTGTCGTAAGTTGTCATTATAAAGAACCATTCAAGCACAATGAAGAGCGAAATGACACTAGCGGTTCCCTAATTACGACAGTTTTTTCGCACGAGAAAAGTCTATTCTGAATTCTGCATTTTCTCGACGTATTTTTCTAAGCAGAGTGTCTCACGCTACGATCCCGGTTGTATCGTCGACTACACTCTTACGTAAGCTCCGTGAGTTGCACGTAAAATCGAGGCCCGAAAGTGGCGTGGCGCTATCCAAGTGAATCTTTAAGCATGATCGATGGGGACGAGCAGTCACCAAGGTTTATGCAATTAACGAGAGCCTCAATCGAAGGCGTGCGTGACCCCGAATACACACGTTACGTCGAAAAGAAAGAAAGTCCAACCTTGAGTCCTTGACGCTGCAATAGACGATCACGCCGAAGGAATCGCAATCTCGTTCGTATCTCGCTTATCCATCGCGTACGATTATTAGATACTAAAGTATTTTAATTTTTAATTACGCAATCTTGTGCGCGGTAGGAAGAATATCGTGTAATCATGATCGATGTTTCAATTTTTCGTTATCCGATAACGGATATCGGACCATTTCGTTTCCTTGTGTACGATTCGCGCAATTTTTATGAATTTTCTGGACGTCAAAATTAAATGTTCTTCGGCTTTTGTCACGTTCTGTCGCTTTTGTCACGTATCGCGATAATACAGCTAAAGTACACGATACGATAAAGTCGGTTGATGCATAAAAAGAACCAAGGAAGTCTTACCGGAACTCACCTGTAGAGACGTGCCACCTTCATTAAACGTCATTGAATGTACGATCTTTCTTTTTTAATAACGAATACAATCAACAGTAAAATTTCACGCGGAATTTCGAACAGACATAAATGATACGTTACTTAACCATCTTTCTCAGTCTCTCTCGCGCGGGGAAATCGGGGTTCGTCAAAGTGTCTTAATTTCCGATCGCTCCATCTCCGGGCATCGAGCGGAGAAAAACGGCGCGCCTCTCGACGCAGCCTCCAGCATCCGCGGAGAGAAAGTACGCGGTGTTTACACCCTGCCCGCACGAGAAATGCATTGTTGTCGAAGACGTAATCGGGAAATGCTCGCGATAAAGCCGCGTTATCGCGCGTGGTCAATCGCTTCGCCGTTTCCGGTTTTCCGTCTACTTTTCGCTTTTCCGCAAATAGATCGTGCCACATCGCGATACGTATATTCCATATCCGTTTTTCTTTTTCCCTGGTTTGTTTTCGATACTCGCGGTCTCTTCATCTCGACTGCCGAGTTACGTAATTGCAAGTCGCATAATGCGACTTGCGTTTGCACTTTCCGTTGTTTATTTTCTCGGATGCAACGACGACAACGATGACGACGACAATAATTTGGTGTCCGCCAATAGCAGTGATTTTTTGTTCTCTCTTACTCTTCTCGACTACTACACGCGTGTCCTGTCTTTTGATTTTGTATTTTATATATTAATATATTAATTATAGGGAATTATTTGTACTAGCGATAGCGTGCGCGTTAACGAAACCTTCGCGCTGCAGATCGTATCTCGCCCAGTGTCTGCGATACAACCCACTTTTAACTCGAGCAGTGCGGTGTCGATTATCGGCAGACGTACCTGATGAAGATAATGCGTCTAAGATACGTCTGCGATACAGAGATACAGAGTCCTCGATAGGGTAGCAATCGTTATTTCATCAGATATCGCGGACTTTTGAAATCTCAAGAGAAGATTTAACTTTCAAGCACGTAACCACGTTGTCAGTTTCGTCTGTCGAATCATGTATCGTAGTAATATCGTTTTATTAAACAAACACTTTCATCGCGCTTCGTGAAAGGGCAACTAAATTAGGTTTCAACATCTGCTCTTGAGGAATTATTAGGTGAATTATTAGGTGTATGGTAAAAATTTGGGGCTTAAAACGATAAATGCCAGAATTATTAGAGGTATGTAAAAGTTGTAGTCACTTTGCAAGTTTTTGCTATTTAGGCGCATAATATGCACAATACAATTACTGAATCAAAATAATATCTGCCCTCGTTTTTTTCAATTTTCTGCCACCTGCCCGGAATTTCGAATACCTCTGCGAAAAACATGTTTCGTATCTCAACTACATCTCGAAAATATTATCCAGTTAAAAAGTACTGCGTTATTGAAACTTTTTTCTTGTCGTAAGTTATCATTATAAAGAATCATTCAAGCGTCAAAAGTTTGTAAAACGTCATATACAGGGTGTCCCATGGGAAGTTGCTGAAACTAATCAGCTGTCATTTTTAAACGTATGCAGTTATTGAAAAAACAAAAACTGCGGTGGAAAGAGGAAAGTCTGCAGTTTTTAATGGGTATAAATAAAATTTAGCAAAATGTTTGTATATCAGTTTATTTTATTAATGAAAAATATGCTAATAATCAAGTAAGCTAATGATAAATATTTTCAAAGTGTGCACCATCTGAATTTGTACAAAAATCAATTCTTTTACGAAAACTTGTGAAAACTTTTTCTAACGTGTCGTCTTTAATGTTACTGACGACCTTTTTAATAGCTACTACTAAATCTGACACCGTTTCTGGATTTCCGGCATAACAATGGTCCTTAATGTATCCCCAAAGAAAGAAGTCACATGGATTTAAATCCGGCGAGTACGGTGGCCATTCTAGCCCCCCCTGGGCAAATTTGGGGTATCCCAGACCGATGACTCGATTGCCATAAACTTTATGGATTGTTTCGAAGACCTCCTGGGTTCGATGTGGTGGTGTCGCTCCCATCCTGCATGAAATGAAATCCTCTGACCAGGCCTCTTTTTTTGCATCAGGGAAGAATTGTGTTTCGAGAAGCTGCTTGTAACTTTCACCAGTGACTGTTGATTCGAAGAATTGCAGATAAATTCCTTTTACCGAGATCGCAGCCCATGCTGTTATTTTTTGTCGATGTAAAGGTTTAGCCAGGGAAACGTTGGGATTTTCCGACCCCCAAAATTTATAATTTTGTTTATTAACATAACCATTTAGCCAGAAATGTGCTTCGTCCGTGTAAATTATCAATTTTGCATCAAGTTCTCCATCTTCAAACATTCCGTTTATCGTCTTGCAGAATTCCACACGTTTCGTCATAGCGCGTTTGGTTAGCAATTGATGCGATGTTATTTTATAGGGATGCATTTTCAGGAAATGTTTTAAAATCCTGTGTAACGTTGTTTTGGATATTTCAAGAGCTTGGGCAGCTTTCCGAATGGAAGAATTTGGATTCTCTTCAAAATACTTCTTAATATCTTCAATGTTTTCTTCTGCAGCTACAGACACAGAAGGACCTGGCAGATCATGTCTACGGTCTTGGATAGTTCCATACTGCATAAAATTATCGATAATTCTGATAAAAATAACACAAAACATTATTTTAATGCAGATTTATTGCCAAAAAAATGGAGTGACGTAACGCATACGTTTAAAGAAATAATAAATTCTAACCTTTTCAGCGTGTTTTCGCTCTTAACTTTATGTGTTCCGTATTTAGTACGAAACCCCCTGTAAGCATTGCTATAAACCTTTCCTCTGGAAAAGAAGCACTCGACAAGATACATCTTTTCTTCCGTCGTCAGATTACTCATTTTGACGCGCACGGACTTGCATCTACCACAACCAGAATAAAACTGCGGACACTCAAATGAACGACCGTTAACCGTAAGACCCTTTCTGAAGTCATGGAGGGGAGAACCAATCGTTTACTTTCAGCAACTTCCCATGGGACACCCTGTATCATGATTTAACGATAAACATAACTTTGAAAAACAATAGTGAACGCGATGAGCAACGAAAAGCTATATATGCTTTTCATATTCACCAAACCATTTTGGATCTGGGTTGGAAAATCTTTCCGCACATATTCACCCAACTTGGTGCCTTCGGATTATCACTTATTCCAATCGACGCTCTTCATTGTGCTTGAATGATTCTTTATAATGATAACTTACGGCAAGAAAAAAGTTTCAATAACGCAGTACTTTTTAACTGGATAATATTTCCGAGATGTAGTTGAGATACGAAACATGTTTTTCGCAGAGGTATTCGAAATTCCGGGCAGGTGGCAGAAAATTGAAAAAAACGGGGGCAGATATTATTTTGATTCAGTAATTGTATTGCGCATATTATGCGCCTAAATAGCAAAAACTTGCAAAGTGACTACAACTTTTACATACCTCTAATAATTCTGGCATTTATCGTTTTAAGCCCCAAATTTTTTCGGCTCGCTAGCGGTGTTCATTATGTCCCGTAGCCATAATCCGCGCCAATCGACAGTCGCCAATCTGGCACTTTTCTCCGGCGCGCTGGACAGTGACAGCACGCGACCGCAATTTCTCGGAGTGTCAACGACGACGGCATGCCGGGTCCAATAGGCCTTTCTCCGTTCTCTCTCTCTCTCTTTCTTTCCTTTTTTCCCTCTTTTCCTGTCTCTCTCTGTTTCTCTTTCTCTCTCTGTATTTCGCCTCCTCTCGCCGTGCCTTTGCCATCTTTCTCTGTTTCGTTATTCAAACCCGCAAGTTACTATTACTTAAGACCAACCGCCGGCTGGTTGCGTCGTATGTAATAGTTACACTTGCACTTTCGGCTTGTCGCGACATCAAGCAGTGCCGGATGAAGCAGAATTTTCAACAAAGCCCCGGCAGACGGGCGTATTGGAAATATTATCTTACAGTTTGTCGACAAATCGACAATGTAATCGTCTCGTAATTAACAACAAAGGATCAACAAAATATTCTCACAGTGATCAATAAAATATTTTGGAATCTATGCCTCGATGAGTAACGCTCAATATGTACGTTTATTGCTGTGACTATTTCTACAATCATATATCTAACGGTGAGATGCAAGGTTGCATTACAAAGACATTGGCAAATCACAAAAATGTGCCAACACACTACGGTTTGCACAGAATGATTGGCAGAGGGAACAAATTTCATACATTCATCTTAAATACTTTGCTTCTACTAGCAACGAACTTTTAGAACGAATGAAGAGAGAATGAGCTGTAACATTGCTACAATATTGCAACCGCAATACTCTTCACCAGTCAATATTCGTAACTTTTCATGGCCCATGGTGGATCGAATAAAATTATGAGCGAACAATGAAAATGGGCGAAATTTGTAACAAGAGAAGCAAGATGTTCATTCAACTGAGCAACGTTCATCAGCAAACGGCAAAGGAAGGCCTGGATCCGTCACTGTTGTCCAAGCGTGAGCCACATTCGTTAACTTTCCTGCGGTGCTGTTTAACGTGACCGAGTCCACGTATCAACGACGACGATCCGAGCTTAAAGGCACTTTCACGAGTGGCGTTCGCAAGATTGGACGCGTTCCAGTAGCCGTAACTGCCAGCGCCGTCGTCTTCGTCGTCGTCATCATCGTCATCATCGTCCTCGTCGTCGTTGTCACATCCCGAATTAACCCTCCGCGGCTGCGTCGCGCGAGCGCATTATGCTGCCCCACGATTATCGCAAAAATCGTTATGCAACCAGATAGCGTTCCCGCCGTTTATTTGCGCAAGCAGATAAAGCCGAGACGGCCTCGGCCGCGCACACTATCGTTTTAACTGTGGAGGAAAAGCTCGTTGCGCTCCTCTCGCGAGTCTGTGCTCCAGACAATTTCTCCACTCGGTGCATGGTGCCGTCAAGGTTGCTACAAGGCTGCGCGGAAACAGGAGCTTTCTGTGGTCAACGACAGCGGCGTAGAACGCGCCATGGCGCTGCTGCTGTCGCACCGTGATTTTATCTGGAAACCATAAATAGGCATGGCAGGTGTCGCAGGCTAAATAAAGACAGCGGCTTCGCATACCGCATGGTGTTCTCCGGGAACGCCAGAGAAATGAATGAGTTCTTGTGTTCTTCACTCGGCGCGAACGCGTCTTTACTTCGCGCCAAGGATCTTCTCGTTCTTGCACCTCGGATTTTTCAATTCTTCAAATTTATTCTACCAATGTCTCTTTTGATTTTGATAAATCGGGGTCATGAGATACTCGGATGCCCAATTACATTTTCAGAATTGCTTCCAACTGGTCCAGCGGATGCACGATTACGCGCATTGCGAGAATATTGAGCAACATTGAGGCTCAACATTGTCTCCGCGCTGCAGGAAGCAGAGTTCAAGAAAACGGAGACTATGGCGGAATAAGAAAAAAAAGAAAAAAAGAAGTAATAAAATGTGTAGCTCGCGCGTGAAATGTATTCGAGTAAACGGTTTCCGGCGAGCTGCTGCAAACCGAAAAAAACAGTTTGCACGTGTGTACACCCACAGAAAAGATTTCTGGACTTAATGCTATTACTCTTTAATCTATCATAAAATAAGATCGCTATAGCGACAATCATATTTATTATTGAAAAGAAGCATATTTTAATCTTGAATAGAAAATTCGAAAATCTAGATTCAAATAATCTTCGTGCTATCTCATTAATTTTCTCAGAAGGATTTAGATACAAATTTGTAGCAAGTTCAAAATATTCTTGCTTTAAGAATATTGTGAGATCTAAAAGACATCTTATTCTATTCTTGTAAGAGAATTTGTAGAATCTGCACAAAACGGCCAATATTTATGTGTTGCAATCGAAAATCGGGAAAGTGTTTCTGTTATTTACAATGAATAAGTGCAATCTCTCAAGAAATATTAAAAGATATGGAAATGTCTTATCTCGAATCTTATTTCTCAAGTAAGTATATTGTATATACTTACTTACATTTCCATATCTTTTAATATTTCTTGTAGAGTATTGCACTTATTCATTGTAAATAACAGAAACACTTTCCCGATTTTCGATCGCAACACATAAATATTGGCCGTTTTATCGGAATAAAGGACGCAGAAGCGCCGAGTCGACGAGCGACTGTGAGAAAATGATGCGTCGACGTCGACAAAGACTACTATAAAGTGGCGCTAATATCAAATTATTCTACATACAAGAATATATGAGCATAAATTTGTACATGTTACTCTTGTCTCAAGACAGTAAGACAATCTTATTTAAGGGGGGAGCCTGCTTTAGAACGTTGAAAATAAGGTATAATTTTACGAATTTTTTTGGAAAAACTATAGAGCGGATCATTATAAAACTTTGATGCATTTATTAGTACGTGTTTAAAGATAAAACAAATTATTTTTTGATTTGAATATATCGCCTGTAGAGGTCGTCCTGGAGGCATTGTAGATTGGTGAGCATTCTCCTGCCTCCAAATTTCATCCAAACTGAAAAATTGAAATATTTTCTTGTTATTTATGAATTCCCATCGTCGATGAACCTTTAATATTCATAAAAACATTAAGTTAAACAATTATTTTTGCATGAAAAAGTTCAAAAACTTTGCCTAAAAATCGTACTTTTGTGTTCTAAGCTCCACCATTTTGGCACTTTTCAACTTTTTTCTTCTCTCTTTGGTTCATCGACGATGGGAATTCATAAATAACGAGAAGATATTTCAATTTTTCAGTTTAGACGACATTTGGAGGCAGGAGAATGCTCACCAATTTGCAATGCCGGCGACGCGGCTGCACTAAGATTTCTCCAGGACGACCTCTACAGGCGATATATTCAAATCAAAAAATAATTTTTTTTATCTTTAAACACGTACTAATAAATGCATCAAAGTTTTATAATGATCCGCTGTATAGTTTCTCCAAAAACAATTCGCAAAATATACCTTATTTTCAGCGTTCTAAAGCAGGCTCCCCCCTTAATTCGAGAGAGAAGAATAGAAATTACTGATTTAAATTAAAAATTGTTTTATTTTCATATTTTGTATACTTGTAATACGATTAAATTAGTCGAGAATATTTTTCGTCTTGTTATCAGAAATCCTTTCTGAGGGTGTACCGTTAGGCGAGATCTTCGATATGAATAATAGGTAGGTGCGTGCAAGAGATGCCTACTCTTCTATCATCCTTCTTTCCCCTCTCCCTTCCTCACATCCTCTATCTCTCCTTGTTGATTAGATTAAATGACGATCTCAGGTAGTGACAGTGGCACACACAGAGATGCTTACGCAGGTGCGCGCGATTCCTTGCGTAACGCGGCGGCACGCACACGCGCCGCGCGCGCGGGCGGGCGGCCCGTTTTCTGCGTCGAGGCACGGTTAATTTGTATGTATACGATTTTCGCAACGTAATTCGGCGACGAGCGTTTCGCTTGCTCGGCGCGTTTTCGACTTTTCGTTTTGCAAGCGGGCAGAAGCATCCAGCGCGATCACGATACCTACCGCTCGTCCGGCACACCGGAGGACCCTGATCGACCTCCATTCACTCCCCGCTTTATCTTCTCCCTCCTCCTCCTCCTCCTCTTCCTCCACGTCCTCAGCAAGGTTTTGCGTTGGCGATTCTCTCCGCGCGAGATCGGCGGGATGGTGACGGCCGCGCGTGCAAGCGCATGATTAATCGGTCGGTCGATCTGTCGTTTGTTATGACGCGCAGGTCCCTGCCCTCTTGGTACAATACGGAACAGAGATTTCGATGCGGAAGTGGACTTGGAACCAACTGCATTATTTATGAGCTTCTGCGAGAGAGAGAGAGAGAAGATTATATATTATATATATATATGTATGAGGTCATGTCTAGAGTGGATTTTTATTAATAAGATTGCGCGTTAAATCTAGAGAGCTAAATCAAGACTCGCGCTCGACCCCTTGCGCACGAAATTCATTGACGGCAAGAGGAACGAGTACGGAACCCACTTACCTCGATGAGATTCCGTAGATAGAATTTAATTATACGGGATTCTCCGTAAGTTTCTGCGATTGAACGAAACTCGGGTTCTTGCTGGGAGCCGTTTCGCGAGTGCGACAATCTGTGCTGTACTTCTCAATAGAAAGCGGAGGAGAATGATCGATTTTTGAAACGCATGATAACAGGCGACGAAAAATGGATCGTCTACAACAACGTCAACGAAAAAGATGGTGGAGCAAGCGTGATGAACCTGCTGAAAGCACTTGAAAAGCAGATATTCACCAAAGAAAGATTATGCTGTCAGTCTGGTGGGACTTTAAAGGTATTGTGTATTTTGAGCTGCTTGCGAGGAATCAAACCATTAATTCAGACGTATACTGTCGTCAACTGGATAAATTAAATGATGCCATCAAACAGAAACGTCGAGAATTGGTGAATCGCAAAGGTGTTGTGTTTCACCACGATAACGCTAGACCACGTACAAGTTTGGTCACTCGTGAAAAATTGTTGCAGCTTGGATGGGATGTGTTACCATGATGTTACCACATCCACCATATTCGCCAGACCTGGCACCATCAGACTACCATTTGTTTCGTTCTTTGCAAAACGCCCTGAATGGTAAAACCTTGACTGCTGATGAGGATATGAAATCGTTGTTGGAATTGTTTTTTGCTGAAAAAGATAAGAACTTTTTTGAGCGCGGAACCATGAAGTTGCCTGAAAAATGGCAAAAGATAATCAAACAAAATGGACAAAATATATTGTTTAATAAAGTTTTTGTTTCCCATGAAAAATTCGCCTTTTATTTATATAAAAAAACGCAATTACTTTTTGGCCAACCCAATATATCGCATGCGAAAGAATTCATAGTGGCGATGCGTACGCAACAATGCTCAACTGTGTATCAGTCATGAGCGGTTTTCCCGTGCAGGAAACGGGTGTGATCTAGTGACCATGATTTAACGGCGGTAAAAAACCACGCACAGACCAAGTCCTTGGGGTCGCATCGCCTTGAAGGACTATTCCAACATTCACGCACGACCTGTCGTCCTTTCACGATGTCTGGCGCGCACCGTTCCTTTTTCCTTTCAGGTGCGAGTGCGCTCGTCCTTCAAGGGTTCGCTCACCCTTCTCTCGTTTCCGTGCCAAGATATATGCAGATTGCCATTCTCGCGCAGTAAATCACAATTAGAGTTCCTTGAAAATTTTTGTTGCGAGGATTGACACATGTGATAAATAAGAAATTAACTATAAGCGATAAAAACCTCAAAATCGTTAAACCGTGTTTATGCAAAGATATCTTTTTAGATATCTTTCAAAGCTATCTAAAAAGAAGAAATTTTATAAGCTTCTCTCTAGGAAGATATAAAAAAAGTTATACATGAAAAATAATGCATTTGCATTTTACGACACATACTTGACCGATAAAAAGATTTACATTCGCGAATTAATTTCTCGTTGCGAAACAAGTGTGATATAATTACATATAATATACATAATTAAATATAATTAACAATAATTGTTAATTACTTAAGTAGTGTAATAAATACCGCAAACTCCGTTAAACTTAAACATTTATGCAAACAAAAGCGATTTTATAAGCTTCTCTAGGAAGATATGAAAAAAGATATAAATTAAAAATAATGTATTCACGTATACTCGATCCATGAAAATATTTACGTTCGCGAATCACGTTTTATAAAGGAAGTAGAATATGAAAGAAAACAAGAATGTTTGTCGGCTACAAATGCAAATGTAGATTTCCTGTAAACAACTTGTTTCTTCGGTAAATAAATTCGTTTCGGTTACACAAAAAAAGACTGCACGTCTAAACTAAAAGACTGAATTTTCACGAGCGTCGAAAACCGCGTTTACCGCGGCAATAAAGACTCCTCGCGTTTTCGCGGAGTCGCTTAGGATTAGCCATTGTAAATTTTTTCCATTCATTCTCTTAGCACGATGCTCGCGAGTGCGTTTTACATGCATCGGACAATTTGCACTTTTCGCATGCAAATCAATATGGTGGAATAAATAATCAAGCGAGCGTGCCATGTTAATGACGCTAACTAAGCGCTTTTAAGATCAGTCGTTTCCACGTGCACAGTGTTCGACCCTTCGCGTGAATTACGACGAGACCTTCATTAACAAGTCAACGAGCGTGCGAGGTATTTGCGACTTCGCCAAACAGTTAGGTCAGAAAGCGATGCTAGAGAAATTGTTCATCGTTTGTATCCAAAAAAAAAACATCCATCAGTCATCGAATGCCTCTCAGAGAACCGAATTGCGAAAAAGAGGTACTCGCGTTGCGACAAACGCAACAGTGTCGCCTGTACGGAATAAGGAATCACTCGACTTTAGTTTATACAAGCCGGTACCGCGTTTATCAAATTCTTCCGCTCAAAGTGGGACATCCAAAAAACAGTCCTTGTGAGACTCGCCGACGTGATAAAATGCGATTTTCAAAGATTGTTATGCAAATCACGAGACATGTGTACATATTGAAGAGATTATGCAGAATCGTTATTCAGAATTAACTAATTAAATTGATAAAGCACCTGCGGGATGTCCATGAAAGTCAAGAATGCACGGTTCGTCATTGATTTACCACTTTTGCGAGGGACATTCGCTTCAGTCAGGAAAACATAATGTACACCCACAGAAAAGATTTCTGGAATTAATGCTATTACTCTTTAATCTATCATAAAATAAGATCGCTATAGCGACAATCATATTTATTATTGAAAAGAAGCATATTTTAATCTTGAATAGAAAATTCGAAAATCTAGATTCAAATAATCTTCGTGCTATCTCATTAATTTTCTCAGAAGGATTTCGATACAAATTTGTAGCAAGTTCAAAATATTCTTGCTTTAAGAATATTGTGAGATCTAAAAGACATCTTATTCTATTCTTGTAAGAGAATTTGTAGAATCTGCACAAAACGGCCAATATTTATGTGTTGCAATCGAAAATCGGGAAAGTGTTTCTGTTATTTACAATGAATAAGTGCAATACTCTGCAAGAAATATTAAAAGGTATGGAAATGTCTTATCTCGAATCTTATTTCTCAAGTAAGTATATTGTATATACTTACTTACATTTCCATATCTTTTAATATTTCTTGTAGAGTATTGCACTTATTCATTGTAAATAACAGAAACACTTTCCCGATTTTCGATCGCAACACATAAATATTGGCCGTTTTATCGGAATAAAGGACGCAGAAGCGCCGAGTCGACAAGCGACTGTGAGAAAATGATGCGTCGACGTCGACAAAGCCTACTATAAAGTGGCGCTAATATCAAATTATTCTACATACAAGAATATATGAGCATAAATTTGTACATGTTACTCTTGTCTCAAGACAGTAAGACAATCTTATTTAAGGGGGGAGCCTGCTTTAGAACGTTGAAAATAAGGTATAATTTTACGAATTTTTTTGGAAAAACTATAGAGCGGATCATTATAAAACTTTGATGCATTTATTAGTACGTGTTTAAAGATAAAACAAATTATTTTTTGATTTGAATATATCGCCTGTAGAGGTCGTCCTGGAGGCATTGTAGATTGGTGAGCATTCTCCTGCCTCCAAATTTCATCCAAACTGAAAAATTGAAATATTTTCTTGTTATTTATGAATTCCCATCGTCGATGAACCTTTAATATTCATAAAAACATTAAGTTAAACAATTATTTTTGCATGAAAAAGTTCAAAAACTTTGCCTAAAACTCGTACTTTTGTGTTCTAAGCTCCACCATTTTGGCACTTTTCAACTTTTTTCTTCTCTCTTTGGTTCATCGACGATGGGAATTCATAAATAACGAGAAGATATTTCAATTTTTCAGTTTAGACGAAATTTGGAGGCAGGAGAATGCTCACCAATTTGCAATGCCGACGACGCGGCTGCACTAAGATTTCTCCAGGACGACCTCTACAGGCGATATATTCAAATCAAAAAATAATTTTTTTATCTTTAAACACGTACTAATAAATGCATCAAAGTTTTATAATGATCCGCTGTATAGTTTCTCCAAAAACAATTCGCAAAATATACCTTATTTTCAGCGTTCTAAAGCAGGCTCCCCCCTTAATTCGAGAGAGAAGAATAGAAATTACTGATTTAAATTAAAAATTGTTTAATTTCATATTTTGTATACTTGTAATACGATTAAATTAGTCAAGAATATTTTTGTTATCTTGTTATCAGAAATCCTTTCTGAGGGTGTAAAAACAGGTAAAAAATAAAAGTAAATTATTCAGATTTTGAAACAAAACTAAAGATAAAGATCAAATGATATTCTAGACCACATAGGGAAGCTGCATAAATGAGTTCATATCGTTTATCCGCAAGGTTTTTTCACAGCATGGTTAACTGCGCATCTCGTAAACAATGGTCTTGCAAAAACAGCCGAGAATTAAAGAGACGCAAACGTTTTGTAACGAGAAAATAGACGTCAACCAGACTTTCCGCGGAATTACCTGTTAGCTGTTAAACGAAAGGGAAAATAGCAGTGATATTATCGCGCGTTTTATTTACATTGTTCTCTCTCTCTCTCTCTCTCTTGCCCTGATGATGGCGCGTTAACTACGTAAAACCGAAGAACTTCGACACCGCCAAGTGGTCGTCTAACGCGGCTCTCGAAATTATCGCGCAACTACGTAATCGGCGATTACACGTCGATGATGTCACTGGATACTTGGCGTTAGAGTGCGACGACTGAATATTTATCTCATTGTTTTGCCGTTACTATTATAATGAAAATTATTTTCCGTTTTGCGCTCCCAAAAACCTCTCGATCCCAATCTTACTCGTCCATATTGCACTTGCCTGCGTGTTTGTCCAGCATATCGTGGAACCGGTCTATGTATTGCATTATGATCGACATCTTGCTGAAGGACTATCTTGAGACCTACTTCAGATGAAAATCCAGAGCGAAGTCTATCACCCTCGCAGTAATCACCACCTGCCCTGCAACGAAAGAAAAACTCTCGATTACAATCAGCAGTGTTCAGCAGGATACTTATAAAATATTAAGTTGTTGCATTTTTTCTGTCTTTGGATTATTTTTGGATAAAATTGATATAATTTTGAGAAAGAATTTAATCAACATCATATTGGCCATTATTTTATCAATTTTCATTGCAATAATCTGATATAAAGAATATCGATACAGTTGATAAAAAGAGATAGTAATTCCATATCGCGATACTTGAATAATATTACAATACTAAAAATATAATAATATCGTGCCAGTCTATCGCCGGCGATATTTGCTCGATAATTTCAGATTTTGATATCTTGATATGTGAAAAATGATTGGCAAAATAATCTTCACGTCCACGATAACGATTTCCCAGATAACGCTCTGTAGGTCGCTGAGTCAAATTCTGTGACGATCGACTCGAATTTCCCCGTAGCGTCTATTGTATAACGTCGCGACCGTGTTACAGCTACCGAATTTCTCATTCGAAAGCGATTGCACGACACAATGGGACGACGCCGGTCGCGCAATTCACCAGATCGACCATGAATCGACGACACGGCCTTGAACCATTATTGCGAACATGTTCGTTTACTCGTTCGTACGACATCGCGATTGAATTTCACTTACGACCTAAGAGAAGGAGCACTCTCACGAATACAAAAGCGACTCCAAGATGATGATTTTGAGGTGAGGTATTTTCAGGGAACTGATCATTCATTTTTTTTCGTAACGAAACCTGCGGAGCGTGCACGAATTTTTCCATGACTTGATTACACGGCACGCAACAAAAACGAGTTCCAGTATGTTCTGCACAAAGAAAGAAAGAAAGCCAGTTCATATCGATTTCTTCGCTTCGGGGCGAAGAGCGAAATTAATTATGTTCGGTCACCGGGATCGATGAGCAGATTGTCGCACTCGCGAAACGGCTCCCAGGCAAGAACCCGAGTTTCGTTCAATCGGCAGAAACTTACGGGAGAATCCCGTATAATTAAATTCTATCTACGGAATCTCATCGAGGTAAGTGGGTTCCGTACTCGTTCCTCTTGCCGGTCAATGAATTTCGTGCGCAAAAGGGGTCGAGCGCGAGTCTTGATTTAGCTCTCTAGATTTAACGCGCAATCTTATTAATAAAATCCACTCTAGACATGACCTCATACATATATATATATATATATATATAATCTCTCTCTCTCTCTCTCTCGCAGAAGCTCATAAATAATGCAGTTGGTTCCAAGTCCACTTCCGCATCGAAATCTCTGTTCCGTATTGTACCAAGAGGGCAGGGACCTGCGCGTCATAACAAACGACAGATCGACCGACCGATTAATCATGCGCTTGCACGCGCGGCCGTCACCATCCCGCCGATCTCGCGCGGAGAGAATCGCCAACGCAAAACCTTGCTGAGGACGTGGAGGAAGAGGAGGAGGAGGAGGAGGGAGAAGATAAAGCGGGGAGTGAATGGAGGTCGATCAGGGTCCTCCGGTGTGCCGGACGAGCGGTAGGTATCGTGATCGCGCTGGATGCTTCTGCCCGCTTGCAAAACGAAAAGTCGAAAACGCGCCGAGCAAGCGAAACGCTCGTCGCCGAATTACGTTGCGAAAATCGTATACATTACAAATTAACCGTGCCTCGACGCAGAAAACGGGCCGCCCGCCCGCGCGCGCGGCGCGTGTGCGTGCCGCCGCGTTACGCAAGGAATCGCGCGCACCTGCGTAAGCATCTCTGTGTGTGCCACTGTCACTACCTGAGATCGTCATTTAATCTAATCAACAAGGAGAGATAGAGGATGTGAGGAAGGGAGAGGGGAAAGAAGGATGATAGAAGAGTAGGCATCTCTTGCACGCACCTACCTATTATTCATATCGAAGATCTCGCCTAACGGTACACCCTCAGAAAGGATTTCTGATAACAAGACGAAAAATATTCTCGACTAATTTAATCGTATTACAAGTATACAAAATATGAAAATAAAACAATTTTTAATTTAAATCAGTAATTTCTATTCTTCTCTCTCGAATTAAGGGGGGAGCCTGCTTTAGAACGCTGAAAATAAGGTATATTTTGCGAATTGTTTTTGGAGAAACTATACAGCGGATCATTATAAAACTTTGATGCATTTATTAGTACGTGTTTAAAGATAAAAAAAATTATTTTTTGATTTGAATATATCGCCTGTAGAGGTCGTCCTGGAGAAATCTTAGTGCAGCCGCGTCGCCGGCATTGCAAATTGGTGAGCATTCTCCTGCCTCCAAATGTCGTCTAAACTGAAAAATTGAAATATCTTCTCGTTATTTATGAATTCCCATCGTCGATGAACCAAAGAGAGAAGAAAAAAGTTGAAAAGTGCCAAAATGGTGGAGCTTAGAACACAAAAGTACGATTTTTAGGCAAAGTTTTTGAACTTTTTCATGCAAAAATAATTGTTTAACTTAATGTTTTTATGAATATTAAAGGTTCATCGACGATGGGAATTCATAAATAACAAGAAAATATTTCAATTTTTCAGTTTGGATGAAATTTGGAGGCAGGAGAATGCTCACCAATCTACAATGCCTCCAGGACGACCTCTACAGGCGATATATTCAAATCAAAAAATAATTTGTTTTATCTTTAAACACGTACTAATAAATGCATCAAAGTTTTATAATGATCCGCTCTATAGTTTTTCCAAAAAAATTCGTAAAATTATACCTTATTTTCAACGTTCTAAAGCAGGCTCCCCCCTTAAATAAGATTGTCTTACTGTCTTGAGACAAGAGTAACATGTACAAATTTATGCTCATATATTCTTGTATGTAGAATAATTTGATATTAGCGCCACTTTATAGTAGTCTTTGTCGATGTCGACGCATCATTTTCTCACAGTCGCTCGTCGACTCGGCGCTTCTGCGTCCTTTATTCCGATAAAACGGCCAATATTTATGTGTTGCGATCGAAAATCGGGAAAGTGTTTCTGTTATTTACAATGAATAAGTGCAATACTCTACAAGAAATATTAAAAGATATGGAAATGTAAGTAAGTATATACAATATACTTACTTGAGAAATAAGATTCGAGATAAGACATTTCCATATCTTTTAATATTTCTTGCAGAGTATTGCACTTATTCATTGTAAATAACAGAAACACTTTCCCGATTTTCGATTGCAACACATAAATATTGGCCGTTTTGTGCAGATTCTACAAATTCTCTTACAAGAATAGAATAAGATGTCTTTTAGATCTCACAATATTCTTAAAGCAAGAATATTTTGAACTTGCTACAAATTTGTATCTAAATCCTTCTGAGAAAATTAATGAGATAGCACGAAGATTATTTGAATCTAGATTTTCGAATTTTCTATTCAAGATTAAAATATGCTTCTTTTCAATAATAAATATGATTGTCGCTATAGCGATCTTATTTTATGATAGATTAAAGAGTAATAGCATTAAGTCCAGAAATCTTTTCTGTGGGTGTACACACGTGCAAACTGTTTTTTTCGGTTTGCAGCAGCTCGCCGGAAACCGTTTACTCGAATACATTTCACGCGCGAGCTACACATTTTATTACTTCTTTTTTTCTTTTTTTTCTTATTCCGCCATAGTCTCCGTTTTCTTGAACTCTGCTTCCTGCAGCGCGGAGACAATGTTGAGCCTCAATGTTGCTCAATATTCTCGCAATGCGCGTAATCGTGCATCCGCTGGACCAGTTGGAAGCAATTCTGAAAATGTAATTGGGCATCCGAGTATCTCATGACCCCGATTTATCAAAATCAAAAGAGACATTGGTAGAATAAATTTGAAGAATTGAAAAATCCGAGGTGCAAGAACGAGAAGATCCTTGGCGCGAAGTAAAGACGCGTTCGCGCCGAGTGAAGAACACAAGAACTCATTCATTTCTCTGGCGTTCCCGGAGAACACCATGCGGTATGCGAAGCCGCTGTCTTTATTTAGCCTGCGACACCTGCCATGCCTATTTATGGTTTCCAGATAAAATCACGGTGCGACAGCAGCAGCGCCATGGCGCGTTCTACGCCGCTGTCGTTGACCACAGAAAGCTCCTGTTTCCGCGCAGCCTTGTAGCAACCTTGACGGCACCATGCACCGAGTGGAGAAATTGTCTGGAGCACAGACTCGCGAGAGGAGCGCAACGAGCTTTTCCTCCACAGTTAAAACGATAGTGTGCGCGGCCGAGGCCGTCTCGGCTTTATCTGCTTGCGCAAATAAACGGCGGGAACGCTATCTGGTTGCATAACGATTTTTGCGATAATCGTGGGGCAGCATAATGCGCTCGCGCGACGCAGCCGCGGAGGGTTAATTCGGGATGTGACAACGACGACGAGGACGATGATGACGATGATGACGACGACGAAGACGACGGCGCTGGCAGTTACGGCTACTGGAACGCGTCCAATCTTGCGAACGCCACTCGTGAAAGTGCCTTTAAGCTCGGATCGTCGTCGTTGATACGTGGACTCGGTCACGTTAAACAGCACCGCAGGAAAGTTAACGAATGTGGCTCACGCTTGGACAACAGTGACGGATCCAGGCCTTCCTTTGCCGTTTGCTGATGAACGTTGCTCAGTTGAATGAACATCTTGCTTCTCTTGTTACAAATTTCGCCCATTTTCATTGTTCGCTCATAATTTTATTCGATCCACCATGGGCCATGAAAAGTTACGAATATTGACTGGTGAAGAGTATTGCGGTTGCAATATTGTAGCAATGTTACAGCTCATTCTCTCTTCATTCGTTCTAAAAGTTCGTTGCTAGTAGAAGCAAAGTATTTAAGATGAATGTATGAAATTTGTTCCCTCTGCCAATCATTCTGTGCAAACCGTAGTGTGTTGGCACATTTTTGTGATTTGCCAATGTCTTTGTAATGCAACCTTGCATCTCACCGTTAGATATATGATTGTAGAAATAGTCACAGCAATAACGTACATATTGAGCGTTACTCATCGAGGCATAGATTCCAAAATATTTTATTGATCACTGTGAGAATATTTTGTTGATCCTTTGTTGTTAATTACGAGACGATTACATTGTCGATTTGTCGACAAACTGTAAGATAATATTTCCAATACGCCGTCTGCCGGGGCTTTGTTGAAAATTCTGCTTCATCCGGCACTGCTTGATGTCGCGACAAGCCGAAAGTGCAAGTGTAACTATTACATACGACGCAACCAGCCGGCGGTTGGTCTTAAGTAATAGTAACTTGCGGGTTTGAATAACGAAACAGAGAAAGATGGCAAAGGCACGGCGAGAGGAGGCGAAATACAGAGAGAGAAAGAGAAACAGAGAGAGACAGGAAAAGAGGGAAAAAAGGAAAGAAAGAGAGAGAGAGAGAACGGAGAAAGGCCTATTGGACCCGGCATGCCGTCGTCGTTGACACTCCGAGAAATTGCGGTCGCGTGCTGTCACTGTCCAGCGCGCCGGAGAAAAGTGCCAGATTGGCGACTGTCGATTGGCGCGGATTATGGCTACGGGACATAATGAACACCGCTAGCGAGCCGAAAAAATTTGGGGCTTAAAACGATAAATGCCAGAATTATTAGAGGTATGTAAAAGTTGTAGTCACTTTGCAAGTTTTTGCTATTTAGGCGCATAATATGCGCAATACAATTACTGAATCAAAATAATATCTGCCCCCGTTTTTTTCAATTTTCTGCCACCTGCCCGGAATTTCGAATACCTCTGCGAAAACATGTTTCGTATCTCAACTACATCTCGGAAATATTATCCAGTTAAAAAGTACTGCGTTATTGAAACTTTTTTCTTGCCGTAAGTTATCATTATAAAGAATCATTCAAGCACAATGAAGAGCGTCGATTGGAATAAGTGATAATCCGAAGGCACCAAGTTGGGTGAATATGTGCGGAAAGATTTCCAACCCAGATCCAAAATGGTTTGGTGAATATGAAAAGCATATATAGCTTTTCGTTGCTCATCGCGTTCACTATTGTTTTTCAAAGTTATGTTTATCGTTAAATCATGATACAGGGTGTCCCATGGGAAGTTGCTGAAAGTAAACGATTGGTTCTCCCCTCCATGACTTCAGAAAGGGTCTTACGGTTAACGGTCGTTCATTTGAGTGTCCGCAGTTTTATTCTGGTTGTGGTAGATGCAAGTCCGTGCGCGTCAAAATGAGTAATCTGACGACGGAAGAAAAGATTTATCTTGTCGAGTGCTTCTTTCCAGAGGAAAGGTTTATAGCAATGCTTACAGGGGGTTTCGTACTAAATACGGAACACATAAAGTTAAGAGCGAAAACACGCTGAAAAGGTTAGAATTTATTATTCTTTAAACGTATGCGTTACGTCACTCCATTTTTTTGGCAATAAATCTGCATTAAAATAATGTTTTGTGTTATTTTTATCAGAATTATCGATAATTTTATGCAGTATGGAACTATCCAAGACCGTAGACATGATCTGCCAGGTCCTTCTGTGTCTGTAGCTGCAGAAGAAAACATTGAAAGATATTAAG
>NC_039515.1:13580655-13597989 GCF_003672135.1 Ooceraea biroi | reverse complement strand
GGAAGCGAGGGATGCTTGGACGACTTTACCCGCTGAACACGTCGTTTCGTACACCAAGGAGAGCGATGATATTAGTACACGTGTTGGGCGAACTATTCAAAGTGTATCAAGTGCCTCATCCAAACTTGCGACAGGTATTTATATAACGCGCGTTTGAAAACTGCGCAGTGCTTCTTGCTTTATCAATCGCAACGTGTGTGTTTCCAAAGGCAGTGTGCGTGTGGCTGTTCGCGCTTCTGAAGCACAACGTTCAAACGAGAATGCGTCAAGGCAAGGTTGGCCACGATTCACCATGCGTTCATAGATTTTCTTTCGGATGATAGCGGTAAGAATCATTGGTCGTATTACTGAATTTCACTGACTTTCAGAGAAGATCTAACGATCGATTGACTTGTTTCGTAACAGATATGGTTCAAGACGTCGCCTCAAAGGGCCTTAGTGTGGTGCACATTAACAGCAGGCAGGAAGAGCGTGATGCTTTAGTGTCCAATATATTGGATCAGTTCACGCAGGGCCGCAGAACGGTGCAGCAAGTCACTGCTGACACCAAATTGTTCGAGGAGGGACAACTGGGGAAGAGTCCATCTGGGTAAGATCACGTCATACAAGACACACATTACTTGATGCTTGACCGTCAGATTTAAGGGGGTATTCTAGTGTAAAAGCGGAATTTGTATGCTATTTTGGTGAATTTTTTTTGACAAAAGTATAAGGCTTTTTGAGGCAGGGTTTTCCCTGCTTATTCATACATATTTGGTGTATGTTTCCAAATTTTTGTATTAGACGATAACTATAAATAAGCGCTGCACATGATATTAAATAAGAACATGAAAAAAAAAAGTTGGTCCATGGTTCCCATGATTTCAGCTGTTCTGCTCATCTGAAACAAAAAAACCAAAGAGATTCTTAATTAGTATGAGTGTGGCTATAGCAGGTACAGAATGAAAAAAAAATGTTGAAAATTTAAAACATGACTTCATTGAGAAAATTAAGTTTCGATTGGTGCATTTTTTTCACCCATTGAAGGGCTGTAGAAATTCCAAAAAACAATATTTTGACTTGATTGTGGTAGGGGCTATAGCCACACATATACTGAAGATGTGTGCAAAAGCCTGAGTCAATTGATTAACTGGTTTTGAGATATCATGGGAACAATTTGAAAACATGGTTTCGAAGAAAAACACGTTTAAAGTTTTCATACTGATTACATAGAGATAATGTTACTCACGATCAATCGGCTAGTCCAGGGCCATACAGGGGACATTCCTCTTGTTCGTAGAGTCTGCAGAGCTGATCTCTCTTCCTGCGATTCATTCTCTGATCTCGAGAGAAGTTAGTGGAGCGCCGCTCCGAGCGGGTGATACGAGCTTCGTTCCGGGAGTTTGCGTACATCACCGCTTGCTGACCAATACTAACTCCCATCACGTTCATAAGTTTGAAAATGGCATAAATTCCTTTATTGAAAATTATAACTGCCAAGAATGTTGCTATTTCAACAACTTTCACGCCAGCATGGAGATGTTTTGGAGCAAAAGTCCGAATCAATGAATTTAGGGATTCATTGTACTATATAACCTGTACTATACAAGGCTCCAATTCAAATGTACGACCTTCAAAGAATAACGATCTTCCGACCCTACCTAAAATACTAACACAATGCTCTGTTGTGTGCCGCGCGGTCCAACCGCCGAGCGCGCGCCAGAGGTTGTTTTCTATTAGGTGCTATTACTTTGTTAATTTTGCGAATCGGGCTAAATCTTCTCGCAGACATATTTTCCATACCATATACTTGCAAAATATGCCAAAAAAAATTCGATTTTTCTGACATGTTACACTAGAATACCCCTTAAGAATAGCAAATACCTGAGGGAGCAATGCAACTTTACAGAGGCAATCTGTCGACGTACCGAGAGATCTGCTCCCTCGCGACGGAACTGCAGAAGCCTGAGCTTGTGTATTACTTCATGCATCTGGCAAAATAACAACGCGATCTGGACGTCGAAGAAGGGTGCGGCGTTCGGTTTCGCCGCGAATCGGCCGGGATCGCGCGGGACGAGCTGAACAAGTATCTGCCGATTATTATACCGCGGTTGTACAGATATCAGTTCGACCCGACGGCCGAGAATCCAGCAGAGCATGGCCAGCATTTGGCGTGCCGTCGTTCCTTCCACGACGAAAGCCGTTAGTAGAATCGATTAATGTCCGTTGTGCTCTAACGTGCTCTCTAATGGAGTAAGCGAATAAATATTTTTTTTTTCTTGTACATTACCATAGATCGAACAGTATATAAAGAAATATTGACTGATGTAACTGATAACCTAACGAATAACGAATGGAGGGTGCGTATCGGTTGTTGTAATGCTCTCGCAGATTTTTAAGGACAAACGTACAATTCAATTTCGCCGAATGCGGCCCGGAACTGTGGAAGAAACTGTTCCGCGTGATGGAGACATTCACGAGGGCACGCGGCTAGCCGCGACCAACACCGCTAAGATACTCAGCAAGGTGAGACGAAGATGCTCTTTCTCGCCTATTCTGTAACTCTAATTTAATGATAAAACTTGTAACGTTGCGTTTTAAATTCTAGGTTTGCATACGTCACTGCGACTCGTCGCACGGCAACGCGGGAAGAGAAGTTATCCAAGCGATACTGCCGGTGCTGCTAGACATGGCATCACCAACACCGTGGACACGGTGAGAGCTATATCGTTGCAGACGGTGTCGCAGCTCGTGTCCACGGCGGGTGTACTGTTGAAACCGTCGCTTGTTAACTTGATACCGTCGTTACTCGAGACGATAGGCGAATCGGAGAATCCCAAACTCTCATACTTGAGTAACGTATGCGGGGCGACTACCGAGACGCAGGAAGCTATCGATAATATTAGAGCTAACGTTGCCAAGGTCATTACGGCTTCGGATACGATAACAAAGGTACGTCCATCGCGATTTCCTTCGCAATCGATACCGAAAAAATGGTTCGTTCTTTTAATACCTTCTTTCTTTCCAGTGTATCCAATATATCGATGCGGACGTATTGAAAAGCTTTAATGCCGAAAGTGATAGACTTGATCAAATGCAGCATAGGATTTGGCACGAAAATTGCATGCTCGCATTTCGTAATCCTTCTTAGCACGCATCTGAAAGCAGAACTGCAGCCATATAGCGGTAACTATATCGACATCGAATTTACAATATCCCAAGTGCAACATAAATATAAAATATTTATGTTATAATTTAGTAATTTACATTTTACGTAGAAGGTTTTCATCATATGGATTAATCATTCATATTGGCTTGTCTAGCTAAGATTCTGTCTGCCTACTTAATGGTTTGTTGGATCGCAATGCCGCTGTGAGAAAGAATAACGCGGTCACCATTGGGCACATAGTTGGCTCTGCTAAAGATTCTAGTCTAGAGAAATTATTTAATACTCTGAACACGTGGTATCTGGAACGCGAAGGTACTTTCAAATTCGAAATAGCCCTCTTTTCAACATTTTTATAATTTTGTAATTTTACAAAATATTAAAAACAAACCCCGATTCACAGATGACGCAATAAGATTAGCAATTGGGCAAGTTTTACAATCTATAAACAATTATAATCAAGAAAAGTGGAAGAATTATAAGAAGATAGTCATTCCTCTAGCCTTCTTTGCAATGCACGTGGAAAAGGTACCAGGTTTGTATTACCATTGTTATGATTGGTTTGCGTTTATGCCGCGGATAGGCGTAATTTCGTACCTTTGCACACGCTATTACATTTAACAGGGAATGAAGCCACCGTCGAATTATGGACCGATTTCTGGAACGAAATAACGCCCGGCACCGAGGCGGGAATTGTGCAAAATCTGCAAGCGATCACTGATATTTTGCACACTGCTCTCGAGTCCTCATCATGGACTACGAAAGTGCAAGCCGCGAACGCGGTTCATACCATTGCTTTAAAATCGGGTGATAGTATCGATAGGGAAGCCAGGAACACGCTATTAAAAATACTGACGGATGGCTTGCGCGCAGGACGTGGGATGGAAAAGAACGTCTGTTGAACGCGCTCGCTATGCTAGCCTGCAATAGCAAGTACGTGCATCGTAGACTTGGTATCTCGACGTGTTACGGAGTTGAGTAACTCGTTGAATTTACAATTTCATTCGGATTCCGTTGCAGGGGAAGCTCTAAACGCGGACACTGCGCTGTTAGATACGATTGTGACAACGCTGTACAGAGAAAGTAAGAAAGAGAACGCGGAATATCGTCGAAACGCGTTGCAGGCGTTCGCCATGGTCTTGCATGAACTTGACATTGATAAATTCACGGAAATCTATGCAATTGTACAGGAAGTGTTGATTAAAGTGAGTTGCATCGATGACAAGCACGAGGAGATGTCGGTAAAAGTGTACGTAACAAATTACTTGATGTCTAGGTGTCGGACAAAAATAATGACGACGAGGAGAATACCGTAGAAGAAAATAGGAAGAGGAAAGAAAACAACGTGAGATTGCAAGAAACGGTTTACGAAGTGCTGGGAAAAGCGTGGCCCTCCACCAAAGACACTCAAGGTTGAGGAAGCAGACAAGCTCCATTACAATTTAGCAAAAGAGACCAAAATATAATGCCTTTTTTTGCAACTGCGTCTCTCATAATTATTTATTTTTGCTTGCAGACAAATATTGCATAGAGTTCGTGACTCATTGTCAAAAGGTGCTACCAAACAGTACGAGATCCGTGCAGGTTGCCATTCTGACGGCATTGAATCTCTTCGTGGATAGACTCGTCTTGCTACAACTGAGCAAAGCGGAAACATCTCCGAAGGACAAGAAATTGTTAGGCGAAATATGTGATAGCCTCAATAAGATATTATCGTATTGTATAAGTGAGTACAGCACAAATCGTTTATATGAACGTAATTGAATGTACTATACAGGGTGTTTCCTCTAACTGTAGCACTTAGAATATCTCTGCTTGCCTTGATGATATGAAAAAAGTCAAAGGACGAAAATTGTTCGATTCAAAGAGACTAGTACTCTGGTAAGAAAATTATTTTTTTTTAATGTGACCTTTCACAAGATATCAAGGTCATGAACATTTTTTTAAACGAGATGGTATATTTTCCTTAACGAAATGATGTAGCTTGTAAAAAAACGAATTCAACCATACAGAATATGTTGACCTTCAAATGACTTTGAACCACAAAAATCACGTTTAGGAAAAGAAACTCTATTGTATGTATAACTACAAAGATATACCTTTTTTACAGATGTTCGAAATGATCGCCGTTTACTTCCATACACTTTCGAATTCGATGAATAAACGATTGTTTTACGTTTTTGAGAGATTCCGGAGTAATTGCGGTGCACGCACGCTGAATTCTTTCTCGCATATCTTCAGGTGTTGTCGGAATATCGCGATAAACTTCATTTGCACGGAACATACTCAACGAATCATTTCCTGATCGCTGGACTGGACGTGGTGGAAGAATTTCTTGGCCGGCTCGATCACCAGATCTTACGCCTCTTGATTTTTGTCTTTGGGGACACCTAAAAATGAAGTTTATCGCGATATTCCGACAACACCTGAAGATACGCGAGAAAGAATTCAGCGTGCGTGCACCGCAATTACTCCGGAATCTCTCAAAAACGTAAAAACAATCGTTTATTCATCGAAAGTGTATGGAAGTAAACGGTGATCATTTCGAACATCTGTAAAAAAGGTATATCTTTGTAGTTATACGTACAATAAATAGAGTTTCTTTTCCTAAACGTGATTTGTGTGGTTCAAAGTCATTTGAAGGTCAACATATTCTGTATGGTTGAATTTGTTTTTACAAGCTACATCATTTCGTTAAGGAAAATATACCATCTCGTTTAAAACAATGTTCATGACCTTGATATCTTGTGAAAGGTCACATTAAAAAAAATAATTTTCTTACCAGAGTACTAGTCTCTTTGAATCGAACAGTTTTCGTCCTTTGACTTTTTTCATATCATCAAAGGAAGCAGAGATATTCTAAGCGCTACAGTTAGAGGAAACACCCTGTATATGTACTCCAGATTTTTATGACGAGAGGAGTGCATCGATACAAGTATGGCTCTCTTTTCTTCCTTGTAGATATCTCAAAGTTCACGAGAATTAGGAAAGAAGCACTGAACATCGTTCTCTCGTTAACGAGAAAGATGCGCGAGACGAACAATGACGAGCAGCTCGATAAGATAACGCGCTTGCTGAAGGAACTCCTGCCCGACTTGGCGAAGGATAATCAACCGGAAATACGCACCAGAGTTGTCGACATTAAAGAGATGCTTAAAATTAACCATCCGTGTCAAGTAGCCACGTGATATCGATTCTACCGATATCTTTTGCACGTGCCAGAATAATAATTGTGTACTATTCTTAGTACTGCCGATCTCGATCAGCGATCATAATGAAAACTATCGTAGCTACGATTACATGTTTATTTAATAATATGTTAATGTAGATGTGCCTAATATAGTCCTCCATTGCTTAATACGATGTACTTATGAGGTACTTTGTTCAAAAAATTCTTCAGTATGCTCTGTATGGTATCTCAGCAATGGATGGAGATGGTGAAAGAAATTTTCTAATTTGTTTCTCCATAAGTGTCATTTGTTATAATCACGTTATGATTGTATTAAGAAAGGATTACGGAAGGAATTCACAATAATAATAATAATGATTGTATCAACGTACGTCTTACATCTTAATTCATCCTATGAAATATTTTATTAAAATTAAGTTTTTTTTTTTCAAAAAACCTAGATTCTCAATATTGAATGTAGCATACTTATGTACATTTTATGGATTGGTCGTTGTGTTTCGCCGCATAACATTCTACATTACGCGTTTTCATTTGCTTTCAATTTTTTTAACAATATCGATGCTCCAGAACTAGTCTCCGATTTGAGATTTTCTTCGAATGGTTTTAGCTTGGACAACAAAGTATGTACAATATTTTCAGATTCATTCTCTACAAGGAAAATTAATAAAAACAAGCTCTGTTGAATCCTATCCATTTTTGTAGCACCTCTGCAGTTAAGTGTGACACTAGTATTTCACCAAACGTAGATTCCTGTCTCTTCAGCAATTCCTTGTCGTTCTGGATGAGTTTCTTCAACATTATATGCAGTCCTGGATGTTCGACCAAATTACACTCGTTCTCATTTTCTTTGATTTTCGAATCTACGCCGCTGACGATTCTGGCAACCGATTCGAACGCGGACTTCAGTTTCTCACCGGATCCCACTTTCAGTATCGCCAGAGTAACCATGGCTATGGCGCCAGTGGACAACCACGTGGCCGTGTCCGCGATTACGGCGTCGAGAAGCGGCTCGCGTACCGCCTCGAGGAGCTCCTTCTCCCTGATGTCGACCGGTTTCTTGCTTATCACGTTGTTATCGCCTTGGCGCAAATAATCCACGATACTCGGCGAGAAATAGTGAGAGTCTCGCCTGGCCACGAGGTACAATATAACGTGTTTCCCATACTCGTTCAACGCGATGTCAACTAGATCCTGCTGCAGTTCGGACAATATTATCTTTTTCACGAGAACGGTGTCGTCCACGGAATCGAGGAGCGCCAGCACGGTCACGTAACCATATTCGGATGTTGAGACAGTCTTCACGTTCTCCTTGAGCGCTTTCAGGATACTTTTCCTGCTCTTGCTGTTACCGTGCCATATACACTGCGCGGCGACTCTCGCTCCGAATTTCGTCTCCGATAGAGTCACAATGAAATCTTGCAGCATAACAATCAGCTCGCTTCTGTCCTCCACCGAACACGCATCGAGGAACTCCCACGTAACCGCGTGCACCAGACTGGAGTTGACGAGACTCTTATTTAGGATTCGAACTAGGTTTGCCTTCACGAGGGACAACGTCGCTGATCTCAAATACTCTGCGTTATTGAACACGTCCGACAGCGACTTGACGCTCTCGACCTTCACGTGCTTGTACAGGTTCCCATAAAATTCCTGTTTGAAGTACATCTTGTCGCGATCCGTGCACCAAGTGGAATACGTGAACTCGACGAGAGGCGCCGATACAGCGTGGCTCATCAGCTTGACGACGTTACCATAGCATGCAGAGATGACAATGTTCTTGATCTCTCGCGAGCCATATTTCAACACGGCCCTCACACAGTTCTTCGCATACTTCGACCCCAACATCTGCACGATGTGCGGTTTCATCTCGTGGCATATCGCTTGCCGCGTATCCATCTCGCAGTGCTTGACGATGCACTGGACCACTCTCGACATATCGTGCGAGAACATGACTTTGCTGTAATGAGTCTCCAGCATCTCGTGCAGCGTTCGAGTCAGCGTGAGGCGGTCCTGCAACTTGCAGTCGGATCTGCGTAGCTTTTCGCTGATTTGTTTGGCTTGAACGATTTTATCGTACACTGTTTCGTCATTCACTTTCTTAGCCTTGCGTTTCTCTCGGAGTTCTTTCTTTTCCTTTTTCAGCTTCAGCCAATCTTTCTTCTCTTTTGTTTCATTGTGTTTCGCTACTTTACAGTCCTTTCCCTTTGAATTTTTCTTCGCAAACGAGGCCTTTGGATATTTAGCTGCGTTATTATTTAAGGGCTTCTCGAATTTTACTTTTTTCTTTTGATTATTTGCCGTTTCCTCGACATCATCTTCTGCACCTGTGCTGCCTGTGTCCAAATTCTTCGCTTTCCGTTTCATCTTTGAATGAATTTCTGGAAAATATACGGCAAAGCAAATCTTAATGAGTATTATGTGAAATGTTCTTCACAATGCATTTGTTAACAATATTAACCCTTCGTGGTCACACTTCTAGAAAATCACGTAATGGTCACATGGGGTCCAATAGACCCCACCAACTTTAAATGGTTGCCGTGTTTACACTATTCATTCAATTTGAATTACAAAATTACATAATAAATTTGAAAGCTTGTATAACAAGGAGAAATAGGCTTTTTATGCAAATTTTAATTGTAACATAACTAAAAAAATTCACGAATTTAGAAATCGTGAAAAACCGAGTTTTTCACTAAAAAAATTATAACTTTTTAAATTTTTATTATTTTGCGATACAAATTTAGGGTCATATTGTGGAGATGTAATACTTTAATTTAAAAAATAGTGTTATAATGCACGTTTCGAAAAAGGTATTTATTTTCAGACTTAAAATGGATCATTTTCGAGATAAATGAAATCTACAATTATGGAAAAATAAGTGTACCCAGATAGCAGAGAGAGTTCAAAAAGAATTCATTTGTTATGTCACCAATTCTGAGTTCATTTTCAGATGCAAAAAGAGTTCTTAGAATTCTTTTGAATTCTTTTTGCACCTGAAAATGAACTCAGAATTGGTGACATAAAAGTGAATTCTTTTTGAACTCTCTCTGCTATCTGGGTATTTATATAACATAAAACATTATTATTATTACAAGTATTATTAATAATTATTTGTATTTTCAATGTCATTCAACAACGAATTTTGAAACTCACGACTCCGTAAATCATATGCCATCTATAAGTGTAAATAAATGCTTATAATAACCTTTGTAGAAAAAAATTACT
Source organism: Ooceraea biroi (assembly GCF_003672135.1). Classification (NCBI taxonomy): domain Eukaryota; kingdom Metazoa; phylum Arthropoda; class Insecta; order Hymenoptera; family Formicidae; genus Ooceraea; species Ooceraea biroi. The sequence goes on along the minus strand of NC_039515.1, from coordinate 13,588,429 downwards.
CGGCCTTTAAACTTGCACTTACGTTTTTCCACAGATAATATGTGCGAAAATCACAAAAACAAAATTTTCCAAATTTTTGATACCAAATTACAAGTTGGTCACACAGGGGGTCCGGAAGACCCCAGCACGCGGGAAATGTTATTTGAATAATTGCTATTTCTATACTAGTGCGCTGCGGGCGATACCTAGTATTAGAACGGAAAAAGAGTACTTGAAGCTACCGGTAAATGGCAGTAAAAAGTTAATTTTCAATTTAGAACAGAAAGATATAAAGCCTTAAACTTTCGTTGGGGTCTTTTGGACCCCGAGTGACCATGAAGGGTTAAAGATTTAATAAACAATTACAATTTTCTTTGACTGTAAAACCTTAACCTCAATCTAATCTAACCTCAAATATTTTTCAGCACGAAAGATTGTAAGAATAATTCAATTCCAAAATGTTATTATTGGATAAAAATATTTGCAAAGACAAAGGTTACCTGAGTAAGTTATTTTATAAAACTACGAAGTTTTCAGTACCGGTGTTACACGAAGGAACAAATCAAATACCACGCGGTTTACTTTAAATATTTTCGTTCTGTCCTGTAACCTGCACGTGGCCTGCACCTGACGTCCCAGCCAAGGAGTCTAGGGAATTTCGAATTTATTAGCCAGTTCTTCAATTTGAAATCAGTTTTGGGTACTTTGTATAAACCGAGCATTTCTATTCGCCCAAAACCTGATATTCCTCGCTTATTACAATCTTCTAGCTATCTGATTATCACTGCGATGAGACGCTTCGCAGCCGATTGCATGAAGCGACCGGCTGCGTTCTTCCAGATCATATTGCGTAGAAAAAGAAACGACAAGTGGCTATTTGACGATATTTAGGTCGGTAACAGGATTTCACACGAAATTTCAATACTGAATTAAATTTATTTAATTATTGATTTAATAAAAATTAAGTGAGCAAGAAGAAAAAATGATAAAAAGCGATAGATAATGCGGAATGATAATACAATGAAATCAAAAGCGAGCGATCGTATGCTATACTCTCTTTTCGATTTCCTTTTAGAAGGTTTTTTCTTCTAAAAGACCTTTAGAAGGCAGAATTTATATATAGTCTAATATCCCAGGTAGTACACATTGGTTTCAAAACCGTTTCATAAACGTTTTGCCGTAACGTTTCATAACCATTTTATTGAAATGTTTATTTAGGAGAAAAATGTCCAACGAAAAAACGTTTCTTTTTCGGCAAAAAAACGTTTCAGAAACCATCAGAAAAATATTTATCAATTCTATATATCAGTGCCTCAAAGATAGACAGTTAAGGGGAAGCTGGAGTTGCTAGTGAACTATTTTTTCACTATAGCGATGGTAATTGCAGTTTTGAAAATTCTCTTTATTGCTTGTGCAGAATAAAAAATCCTTTTCCACAAATGAAGTATAGATAGAAAGAAAGTCCGCTCTACAGGACTTTATATTCAAAATGGAAAAAAGGTAGAAAAGACAAATGCAAGTTTTTAACTTTTTGCCATTTTGAATATAAAGTCCTGTAGAGCGGACTTTCTTTCTATCTATGCTTCATTTGTGGAAAAGGATTTTTATTCTGCGCAAGCAATAAAGAGAATTTTCGAAACTGCAATTACCATCGCTATAGTGAAAAAATAGTTCACTAGCAACTCCAGCTTCCCCTTAAGTCACATTTTTGTAAAAAACTAGATTTTTATATTTTATGAATTACTCTCTAAATTTCGTGTAGTGGAATCTCACTCTTTTGAAATATCACTTCAAGTAATAGTGATCTCAAAAGTTTCAAAAGAAAAGAAGAAGAAAAGAGTATTGGATCGGTTTTCCGGATGGTTATTTATAAGGTGATAACGCAAATGTTACTTGCGAGAACGTCACGTCTGGCCTGGCCATCTATCGGTCGCCTGGTGAATCAGAGGTGGGAATCACACACACTTGTGTCGATTTTTGTCTCTTGTTCCATAATCGAGTACATTGAAACGTATGATGTAAAAATAATTAATACTCGCAAAGTAAGTAGAAATTACTATTTTTTCTATATTAATTATATAATTTCAAATCAATTTAATAAAACACATTTTTCGTTTCTGTGGAAAGGTGAAAAATACGTTTTTAAAATTGAGGTCTAAAAACGGTTTCTATTTAAAACGTTTCTTAAATGGTACTTTATGTTTCTTAGACATTAGATACGTCTAAGAAACATATATTAGGCTAACATGTGCTGCCTGGGGTCTTTCAATAATCAGGCGAAAATATATAATGTAAAAGATAATTTATCCATATATGATTATAATGCGAAGTCATCGATGCAATATATATAATAATTAAATTTATATATAATATATACTTGATTTGAAATTACTACGACGCAGGATGTCACGATATACGCTTAATTTGAAAATGTTACTATGACGATACGTCACAATATTTTCTATTCGTTTTATAATTGTAAACGTATACTTATTTAATATTAAGTACAAAAAATGCAGTTGAAATAGACGCAAGTTATAATCACCAGGACAGTGATTGTGGCTCGCTCCTTCGACCGTGTCAAGTTTCGAGAATCGCAATATTGCTGTTCGATAGATCTCGGTTAGTCACGAGCCGCGCCACGACGACAACGGAGTTGCGCTTGGCCGCTGCGCTATTTTTCACGATTATTAGTCTCTGAAAGAGTGTTGCGTACAAAAATCATCGTGAGTGTCTTTTCACAAAGTATCGAATATTCATTGCAATACGTTAAACATCGTGAATAATCATTATTGTACGCCAATTTCAGTCTCAACAAAATCCATTTCTGCATGCATGCCCGACGTTGACCGAAACTTCTCTTGTACAACTTACCTCATCTTCGTGCTGAAGTTTGCGACGCAGTGCGATACATGATCGATCATCACCAGGTATGTGCGTGGCGTCGTTTCTCTGAAATTTGGTAATCCCATGAGATCCATGGAGAGATTTCAATGATATTTTCTCGACAAATGTGACGAAAATTGTTTTCTGTAAACTTCGAACGCTTCGTTAATAATAACGTAATAGAAGAACGACAAATAATTGTAAAATAAACTCCGCGACTGATAATTATATGCGAAGGTATAATATCGTTTAGCGATAAGCGGCTTCCGGTGTGACGGAACTGGTTTTCAATGATTCCCTATAGCTCCGCCCCTGGCGGAGCACGACGCGAGGAGGAACGCGCGCGCGTTTCGTCAGAAAAGTATCGTTGCGTTCCCGAGAGTCGCGTCGAGCAGACGCGAGCGAGCTGGTTCGTCGCCGCGCCCCGCGTCCGTTGTGTATTTTTAACTTGGAGGATCTAATCCGTGGATCTGCCCGCCGAGAGTACGTCCGCGCGTTCTATCGCCGGAGCGTGTGTCTTGCGGAGCGTGTACGCGCGCCGGCAGTTCGGTCAGCGTCGAAGAGGATCGCGCCGGAACGAGACGAGCCGAGGGTGCGAGTGAAAGAAGAGGAAAGAGAGAGAGAAGAGGAGAGACAGAGACGCTACGCGCAACAGGTGAGATACGTGGCAGACGCATTGGGCAAGCGTGCATGCGATCAGCTGATTCGTCATTCGCCGGAGGGTGAGCGTGGGAGCGATCGCGAGCGCGCGGACCGGATCGGAGCGGGCTGCAGCTGATTTACTAACATAGTAGCGCAATAGGGTGAGCGTAACTGGGCACTAGAAGCGCATTCACGGGTGATATAATTCGATCTTAAAAACTCTCATTTTTTTCATTACAATCCGTCACCGGAAACGTTTAAATTATAGTTGACTCTAGGTGAAAATTAGATCATAATTCGCCGTTTCCTTCTAATTTCGTCATTTGGTCATTGGAAAGAGAGAAAGAGATAGAGAGAGGGAGAGACAGAGAGAGAGAGAGAGAGAGAGGGAAGGAACCGGTTAGATCCCGGTTAATTTTAACTGACGTTTGCGGGTACAGCGCTGTACCCAGATAGCCAAGTCTGCCGAGAGCAGATGATGCTAACTATCTGCTATCAACTATTGCCAGCCAAAAGACAACAAATTTGATACAGAAGTTGTTGTTAACGATTAATTCGACAAATTGGTGCCAGAAATGTAACAGAGCTTGCTCACAAAATCTAAGAACAGATTGGCGGCAGAAACCGAGCAGAATCTGCGAACATGGCTCGAAGTCGGATTGTCAACAGAAACCGAGCAAGATTTGCGCGCGCGGAATCTAACGGCGGATTGGCAGCAGAAACCGAGCAAGATCTGCGCGCGCGGAATCTAACAGCAGATTGGCAGCAGAAACCGAACAGGATCCGCAGCTTTTGACAGTATTCAAATTTACACGGCTATGAATATGTGTTTTCGCTCCGCACCGCTATGCGGTGCACGCGTCGAGTTCTTACTCGATGTTAAGATTTAGCCTAACAGTTATATAAGTTAATATACGCGCCTTGGCATGATAATATAAATTTTTCTGAAAAGTTTTGCACTTGCGGCACAGAGGCTCCCATGGACGACGTCCATGTAGTTCACGCACGCCACGAGCAATCTGAAGTTCGAAAGCGAAATTCGGACTTCGGATTAGAACAAATTAACAATAAGAGAGAGATTATGCAACGAACTGTCAGAAAGACATATCAAGCCAAATGTACTTTAATCTAACAAACAAACAAATGCGTTCTTTTAACAATTTATAGTGTGTTAAAAGTAAACACATGCTTTAATATATCGTAAATATGAATGGCCAAAAGCTGCAGATTCTGTTCGGTTTCTGCCGTCAATCTGCCGTCAGATGTTAACAGATCCTGCTCGGTTTCTGCCGCCAATCTGCCGTCAGAGTCTGTTAGCAGGCTCTGCTGGCGGATCACTATCCTAACGCGGACATAACGGATGCCAATTTGCTATCAACTTCTGCAGTAATCTGTTGCCAATCCGCTGGCAGATTGCACACATTTTGCCTACTGGGTGCTATCAACTATTGCCAGCCAAAAGACAACAAATTTGATACAGAAGTTGTTGTTAACGATCAATTCGACAAATTGGTGCCAGAAATGTAACAGAGCTTGCTCACAAAATCTAAGAACAGATTGGCGGCAGAAACCGAGCAGAATCTGCAAACATGGCTTGAAGTCGGATTGTCGACAGAAACCGAGCAAGATTTGCGCACGCGGAATCTAACGGCAGATTGGCAGCAGAAACCGAACAGGATCCGCAGCTTTTGACAGTATTCAAATTTACACGGCTATAAATATGTGTTTTCGCTCCGCACCGCTATGCGGTGCACGCGTCGAGTTCTTGCTCGATGTTGAGATTTAGCCTAACAGTTATATAAGTTAATATACGCGCCTTGGCACGATAATATTAATTTTTCTGAAAAGTTTTGCACTTGGGGCACAGAGGCTCCCATGGACGACGTCCATGTAGTTCACGCACGCCACAAGCAATCTGAAGTTCGAAAGCGAAATTCGGACTTCGGATTAGAATAAATTAACAATAAGAGAGAGATTATGCAACGAACTGTCAGAAAGACACATCAAGCCAAATGTACTTTAATTGAACAAACAAACAAATGCGTTCTTTTAACAATTTATAGTGTGTTAAAAGTAAACACATGCTTTAATATATCGTAAATATGAATGGCCAAAAGCTGCAGATACTGTTCGGTTTCTGCCGTCAATCTGCCGTCAGATGTTAACAGATCCTGTTCGGTTTCTGCCGCCAATCTGCCGTCAGAGTCTGTTAGCAGGCTCTGCTGGCGGATCACTATCCTAACGCGGACATAACGGATGCCAATTTGCTATCAACTTCTGCAGTAATCTGTTGCTAATCCGCTGGCAGATTGCACACATTTTGCTTACTGGGTAGATTCGACGTTGAAGCACAAGCGGAGGAGCGCGACATTCATGCTTGATGAATCGTTCGATTCCTGAAGAATCCTGAAAGACGCACCGTAGGAAAATTAACTTTTACGCGTTACGTTACCTGGTTGAGCGCGTTCCTGCTCGTAGGCTACCCGTCGAGATGCCATGCATCGCGGGTGATCCGCGCTGTTCGATGACGATCACGTGCACGTCGTGTCATCGCGCGCCTTGAAGAGTATCGGCACGCACGGCCTCAGATTTCATTTCGAGAGATAGATCTCATTACGTTTATTCTATAAAAGTTTCGAGTTGAAAGTTGATATGAAACGACGTTCTGTCCAATTTTGAGTAAGACATTTGCAAACCGCGGAGTTGCGTCATTCAAATGAATTGAATGAGTAGAATTGTTAATTGTTAGTTGATTATATGCAGTAATGAGAGAGATTGTGATATGAAACGTTACACGTGAAAATGTTTGCAAGGTAGTTGTGGTTATCTGACTATAATTAAAGTGCATTTGCTCGAGAAATTTTGAAAACGATATAGTGCACACGGATAAGATAACGTATGTTGACGTTACTATGTCGCAACTACGATGACTATAATTTGTTGTTTGGTAGAATAACTTAAATTTTATGTTTATATTATTGTGAGAATAGAGACGAACATTATCTGTTGTGCTCAATAATGATAACAATGATGAGAACAAGAATGCAGTGTAAAAGAAAAACTTTCGAAAAGTGACATAAATTAAAAAATTCTTTTTACATAATACTTTTTGCTTTTATTATATATATTCTCAGTTTCTTCATCTGAAAGCAATAAAATAACTATTCAGGTTAATCAGCAATTAACAAAACTTTGATAAATCCTCATGCTTTCATATTACAATATCCGATAGCACCAAGCAGATATAACATTAAGAAAATTGTTCTTCATCCATTTCGAAATGTTAGTGTAACTGTCCAAGTGATTTCGTACATTAAGTTAGCTGGTTTTGTATCGTACAATCTCACAATCTCAAGTCTCAACCCGGCGAATGTTGTTCTCTATGCTCAAATGTTCGGCGAATCGTGGCAACCTTCGCAGGCGAATCACGTCGCGGACGTGCGATTCGTCTTGATTCGCGTACGTGAAACATTTACGAAAACTCGGAAAGAGCGGGCAATCCTTGAGGCTAGATGTTATGAACAATGCAATGCCTTCTTCCTGCGCAATATTAACGCACATTATTCGTTCTTCCTCGGTTGGTTGCTCCAGCTGTGAGTCAGTTTCAGTTAACGTTATATTATGGTATAATAAAAGCAGTCAATCATTTTGCTAATCACTCGCAAATTAATCTTTCTGATGAGTAGCGTGATTTGAGATTATCTTAAATTTGATAATTACGGGAATCGATTATATCGGAGCTGGGATTGCTAATATTCCTGCAAGATTATTTCACACGATTTTTAATTGAAGTTTTGAATTTGATATTTTAATACTTATCTTCTTTTCCTCATTCAATACATTCTTACGATGCTTTTAATTTAAAAGGTGGAATGTTTTCAAAACTTTGATCTTTGTATTGATACCTTTGATATCTTTGAACATTGCATTGAGGAAGTTAAATATTACATAAAATTAAATTTCCATTTGCATTACTAGAGAATTGCAAACAATTTGCAATTAAATTTAGATTAACTTTCCACGAAAATCTACGGACTTTCCACTGTTGAAGGACATTGGAAGATAAACCTACGATTGATCACATTTCGAGTAAATTAGGAGACTCGAAATTGTAAAATAAAGAAGAAAAAGAAAGATATAGCTTGTTGCTCAATTTCTGAACGGTTAACAGTTTCATCACTTGTTACGGACTAAATTGATACTCTAATTAGTTTCTGGATACAAGAGCTATGCATGACGATATTTGTGGTTGGTGAAATGGAAAAAT